>NC_133619.1:181479402-181779402 GCF_048593235.1 Sminthopsis crassicaudata | reverse complement strand
TTTTGATATGGTCCCCAATATGTTGACCCTTATCTGTGTAAATCCATACAGAGTTTAGAACATTGGACCACAGGTTATGGAAAGTTATTGAAAGTAGGAAAAATTACTTGAGAAAATACAGTAAGACAGAATGATTGCTGAATTTTGATTCAGGAAGTTTTGGTTTCAATTTCAGCTTCAAAAATTACTAGATATGCTACCATTTATTTAATCTCTCTGAACCTCTATTATTCCATTTCTTCAGCTATATAATGAACACAGTACTATCTGTAGTACTTTATCTTGCAGGGATATTATGAAACTCCAATGACATAATCTATGTAAAGCACTTTGACATCCATAAAGAGTATTTTTAAAGTGTCCCTAAAGTCTGAAGAGCAGTTATAAGCTTCGTTAAGCTTAAATCTTAACTCTGTATTGTAGTGCCTGGCTTGTAAGCATATGAGCACTCACATTAGTGATCCTTTTGGTACTGAAAAACACATGTCTATCAAAAGTCCAGTAGTTTTCCCTTAGTCTTCTTTTGTAACATTCCCTTCTCATAATGTAGTTCTTCTGTTCGGGAAAACAAACATATTTATTACCTATGGGCTTTGAATGGTTGATGATGCTTTTTAAGCAACCTGTTTTCCACAGTGTTTCTTCTATATACATTATTTTCACTTAAAGCATTTTTGTTCTCACTGGAAACATTTGAGAATAGATTCATTCTATTCTAAATCTAAATGATTTACTGAGTCATTTAGCAAAGAATTACTATATTATATTAAAGTGACAACCACATAGAGATCATGGGATGGGCCTATAAATTGCTTGCTGGCCTGTGTCTTCATTACACTCCAAGTCCTTGATATCTGAGGGGGAATATAATTCCCTCATGATGACAGGATAGAGAATTGGAGAAGACTTCAGGTAGCTAACCACTCAAGAATCCCTCCTTCAATATTCTTGACAAATTGTGCTACAGCCTTTGCTTGAAGATAGCAGAGGAAGGGGAACCTCAATGCTTTTACAGGCATCTGATTCCACTTTTGTATCACTCTAATTGTTAGAAAGTTAATACTTCAAACCCAAATTTGCCTCTGGATAACATCAATCAATTGCTCTTAATTCTGCCTTCCAGGACAGAGATAAATAACTCTAGTTTCTCTTTTAGATAAAAGTCCTTCAAATAATGAAAATGGCTATCACTTCTCCAAAGTCTTATTTTCTCCAGGCTAAATATCCCTAGTTTTTTTCAAAATGATACTTATATGATGCATCCTCTAATTACCTTCCTCTATGTGATTTTAAGCTTATCAATATCTTTCTAAAAATGTACTCAAACCTGAAAAAAACATTCCGCATCTGACCAAGACAGAATTTAATTTAACTTTCACCTATTTACTCCTAGATGTTGAGATATCTTAATACAGTCTGATTGAATTAGTTTTCTTGACTTAATATGTGGAAACTTCTAAAACATATTTTAAAACATCTATAATATAATAACTCTAGAAACTGAAGTATCCTTCCTATCATCAAGAGAAGGCATACTTAAAGTATAAAAGACTTGTGAATGTCATCGCCACTTTTGATTTGGTTTATCCTGGATAGGCACCAGAGGGAATATCAAATCAGGTCCTTAGTGGCTGATCTGCTTTAGTGACTACTAGGGAATACAATCATATTTCTTTTAGATTTTAAAACAAAGGTTAAGGGTTATTTCAAGGTTTAGAAGAATCATCAAAACATTTATTCCTCTTCTTCCACTCACAACTCTAATCAATCAAAAAGTGTTTATTGAATACATATATGCCTAGCATTATTATAAGGTTCTGTGGCAAATACAAAATATTTTAAGCAACTTATAATGTAATTGGGAAGGCAAGATGAATCAACATAAAATAGCAAACTATATAAAGTACCCAATAAAGGGATTTTCTCATTAACATTCCTGACATATAATTCTACAGCTTTTGCTAGCATCTTTCCAAGTAAAGGGAACTCAATACTTTCCAAGGTGGTTTGAAAAGTGTTTTACTTGATTTCACATTTGATCTTTACAATATTCTGTGAGATAAGTATTTATAGATGAAGAAACTGATGGCTTGTGTAGTAGCACAGTTCATAAGTACTTGAGACAAAACCAGAGGGGGAGAGGAGAGAGAGAGAAAGTGCATTGAACTAGATAATCCTTAAATTTGCTAACTCTAAATCTATAATTTTTTATCTTCTGGACCTGAATGCAATACTCTAAATGTGGTATGACTAGTACAAAGGACAGTGGGGCTAACACCTCTCTTAACATGGACACTACACTTCTATTAATAAAGAACAAGACTTAATGAGCTTATTTTAGTAGGCATATCACTTTGCTACTTCATACTGAATTTGTATTCCAAAACAATTGCTAGGATTGGTTTTTAACACGTGAAGCCAGACTTTTTCTATCTTGTATTTGTGCATTTGAATTTCTAACCTAAATCTAAATGTATTTTGTCTAGAGAGCAGAATGAAGATTAAAATCTGGGAATTATGGGGGAGTATATTTAAATCCAATATAGGGAAAAACTTTAAAATGTAAATCACATTCATATTTGTTCCATTTCATCGTGTTAGTTTGAGTCCATCATTCTAACCAAACAAGATAATTTTTGAATCTTGATTCTGTCACCTAATGAATTTTTGCTCTCTCCACTTTTTTGTCAACAACCATCTTTTTAAATATGCCTTCTCTGCCATGTGGTATTCCATTAAAATAGCTTCCCAAAGTGACCTCAATTCATTAATCAAAACTTTAACCAGCTCTGAATCCATCTCATCTAGTCTACACTTTTCTGTCTTAACTAAAAATATATGAAGATTTTGGTGAATCTTAACTTAATTTCAAATAAACTTTGTCTATAGAATCTCCCTGATTTGGCAGTTTTGTACTAATATTTTAAAAGAAAATTAGGTTCATTTGAGCAATTAGGTGGCACAGGACATAGTATGCTGGGCCTGGAGTCAGGAAGACTCATCTTTCTGAGTCCAAATCCAACCTCAGAAACTACTAGCTATGTGATCTTAGGCAAGTCACTTCACCCAATTTGCCTCAGTTCTTTTTCTGAAAAATGAGCTGGAAAAGGAAGTAACAAACCACTCCAGTATCTTTGCAAACAAAACAAAACAAAACAAAACAAAACAAAACAAAACAAAACAAAACAAAACAAAAACAAATTGGATTGGGAAGAGTCAGACATAACTGAAATGATTAAACAACAGGTTCATTTTGATTTGTTTTATTCTTAAAGAACTTATGCTAGCACCCTTGTCTCTTTATTTTCTAAGTTCTCACAAATCTAGGATGGAGAATAATTTATTCTAGAAGTTTACCACAAATCAGCATCAAACTCACCAATCCATATTTTATGGAATCTAACATTTTCTCCTTTATAACATCAAGATGTTAGCTGTTAAGCCTGTGTATTATGGTGACCTCCCTTTACCATAATTTGTAGATAGTCATGGCCACAGGTAATGTATGGATCAAGACCAAGTAGGTCTTTTATTATTATTTAATTATTTATTAATTATTATTATTTAAACTTTATTATGTATATGATTCAATATGTCCATTAGCCTCAGAAATATCATATCGTCCCACCTGACCCAACATGCTGTGACCATGTAGGGTTTTTTAATATCTGGTATTTCATATAGCAACTTAAAATTTACAAAGTGGGGGGAGGATTCTGGGAAGATGGCAGAGTAGGTTGGTAAATTTCAAGAGCTCCTGATTTCCCTCAGAAACAGAACAAATTTGCTCCTCAGGGCGAATATAGACTGGTGAAAAATCAAGAAGACCTGGGGCAGAACGGGGGTCCTCCTAATACACCCAAGAAGATCTGAAGAAAGATCCCAGGCCAGGATTAACAAATACAAACACCTCTGGGTTAGCTCCATAGAAACACGAAGTGGGGATCCCTCAGGCTAGCTAAGTGTGGCTGGATTCTCAGCAGGAACCATCGAGACTTTCAACTCCCAGAAAGAGGGTTTTGAGTCTGGGAAATCTGAGTGAACCTCAGCTGATTAGGAATGCCCCACACAACTGTGTTGCTGAAATGGGGCCCTGGGGCTAGAAGGAACAAGCACCCACTGGGGTGGCAGAAGCAATGGGGTAGGAGTGCTGCTGGTTGTGGGCACTTGCAGGAGGGTGAAGCTCTTGCTTTGGGGCTCCTGGTCAGAGTGGAGAGCTGAAGGGAAGCTTGAGGCATCATCCCCCCATTCCACAATTAGAGGTGCTTATATGAATACATCTTATTTAAAAACAAAAATGAACCAGTGATGAGAGATAGGAAAGGGGGAATCCCTTTGGTCGGCACAAAGATAGTAAAAGATAGTCCCATGACGGCTCGGTGTCCCCTGTAAATGAATTTGCAGACCTGAAAACCTAAATTGATAAAAAGGTTAGGGTTAGGGATTTGGAAGTAAAGTTAAAGATAGAAAGATGCCAGGGTCAAAGGTGGTCACTGGGTGGGCAGGTACCCTTACATGGCCTGAAGGATACCATGTTGGGGGGAAGGGCTCCTGCAAAGAGAGAGCTCCAGTCTGGCTCTTTTATACTTAAAAAGGGCTTGTGGGTGATGCCCCAAGTTCCTGGCCGGCTTTCAGCCAGGATCAGTGTTGAATAGAATTCAATGGGTTTAAACTGTGGGGGCTGGGAAAACTCAAGTTAGTTCAGATCTGGTGGGGGATAGGACAGCTCGGTGACCAGGATTTGTAAATTAAAGATCAACCATGGGGAGGGGAGTTCTTAAAGGGACCTCAACCTCCATCACCAGCAAAGAAGAAAGAACCCCACCATTGAAATATATTATGGGAACAAGGAAGACTAGGATTCATCTTCAGAGTAGGATACTCTAGTTAAGAAAAAAAAAAAAAAAAAAAAAAGCTTCTACCCCAAAGAGTAATATGAAATTATTCCCTGCCCAGAGAGCATTTATAGAATGCAAAAAATAATTCAAAAATCAAACAAGACACATTGAAGAAAAACTAGGAGGAAAAATTAAGACCATCCAAGAAAAACAAGATTATGAAAAAAAGTTAACCAATTAGAAAAGAAGGTATAGAGTCTCAAAGATGAAAACAACTATTTGAAAATTAGATTTGAGCAAGGGAAAGCCAGGGAAGCTATGAAAGACCAAAAAATAACAAAACAGATTATTAAAAATGAGGAAATAGAACAGTGAAACATAAGAAAAAAATGACAGATCTGGAGAACAGATCAAGAAAAGAAAATATAAGAATAAATGCCCTGTCAGAAAGCTGCAACCAAAAACAGAACCTTGACCCAATAATGCAGGAAATAATCCTAGAAAATTGTCCTGGTGTGATATAAAACATGAGGAAAAAATGAAAAAAAAATTTGCAAGAAACAAACAAAAAAAAAGCAATTAAAAATAATTCAAATAAAATTTGCTAAGTGATCTATATGTATCATTTTATTAGACCCTCACAACAACTTTATGAGGTAGGTGCTATTGTTATCTCCATTTTACAGCTGAGGAAATTGAGGCAGATAGATTACCTAGGGGCATATAGGTTTGAGATTATATTTGAACTCATATCTTCCTGACTCCATCCATTGCTCTATCTAGCTGAAGGATCTGATACAATATGGAAAATAATAGCCCATTTGTAGCCAGATAAGGCAGTTATCATGGGAGATAAATGAATTTAAATAAGAAAAGTGGACACCGGTACCATCTGGTCTCTGCAATTCTAATGATATTGATTGGTGTCAATCCCAAGTCTATCTCTCAGACTAGAATTGAGTTCTATCATTTCAATCTGCATGCCAGATATTTAACTGTCCAAATCCTTTCTTGCAAATATATTGTAATGTTAACCATCATCTAAAAGAATTTCTAACTTCATTCTTATTTCATTTAACCTTTTTTTTTTAAACCTAAGATATTTGACTATTTGAATAACTCCCAATTTCTATGATTTCTCATATTATAAAAACAATAGCTATCACCTACATAGCATTTTAAGGTTTTCAAAGTTCTTTGCAAATATTATCTTATACAAAACAGCTTTTTTCCTAGCCAAGCAGAATACTCAGTGATGGATAAAAATGAACTGGTATAGAAAGTTAATTGGCTTAGCAGGCTGAGAGATAGGACACATGGAAGCCTGCATGAAGTCTGAAACTGAGTAAGGAACTGAATTACCCAATGAGAAGAATCTTTAGAAAAAGCATCATGGGAACTTGGCTGTCATCTTGAAAGGTTATCTCAAATACTGAGTAATAGATGGAAGGTACTGAGAAAAAAACAACAGTTGGCTCAAGAATACAGAGGAAAATTTAACAGTTAACATACCTGCAATGTATAAACGTTGCCTTGATTCTTAATGTTTTCTTCACAGGCAGAAAGTCTTGTTTTTTACTGCTGGTAAGGACAAGAAAGGAATATTGGGTCAATCACAAAAAATACGTCAAGAAGCATTTAAATGTGCAAAAAGGAGATGTAACATGCCATAAGACTGGATATGGGCCTAGACTTCTTTATGTTCTATTATGAGATCCGGAACTTTTCAGAAAAACCTTGCTTTTGATATTAAAAGATAGCTTTTGATAAATCCATTGCTGAACTAGATATGAAGAATCTTATAAAGACTGTACACTGATAATTCAGTTACTGAGAGACAATTTGACATTGCAAACGTTGAATTCCTATGGAGCTGATACTAAAGCAAGAAAAGAAATGGAGAATTCACCAATTTTCCAACATTTCTCTGCTTCATTCTCAAATTTAGACAGGAGACTATTTATCATCTATGCTGTTCCAGAAATAGCTCTGGTTTACAATTTTTGTAAAATATTTGTTACTTCTGTTTCAATTTATGCGTGTTCCATTTGGGTTTTACGTGTAATGTTAGAGGAGTGAAGCCATTAATATTTAAACAGTTATTTCTTTTTTTTTCCTGAGGTTGCCAATATAAGAATATGGAATTTTAGGCACATTTTACATGTTTCTGATGGTACCTTTGGCACATTGTGATTTCATAAGGCCAGTATTAAAATAGCTTCCATGTCTAAGCAAAACAAACAAACAAACAAAAAGCCAAACTGTCTACATAATAATCTATTTGTAAGGGTAGTGTGGAAAGAAGAATAATTGGTTGCAGCTATAGACAGAGTTGTTTTGATCCCTTTAGGGTTGAAACATTCATGGCTTTTTTTTTTTTTTTTGAAACAGATGTCCCATAGATATTACATGTGACACCTTGAGTGAGATAATATTTCTAGGAGTTCTCATTTTGGGATTTCTTTCAGATGTTGGGTGGATTCTATCAGTTTCCATTTTACTCTCTAGTTCTAGAATATCAGGGCCCTTTTCCTTGATAATTTTCTGAAAGATGATATCTAGACTCTCTTTTTGATTATGACTTTCAGATAATCCAAATAATTTAAATTTAAATTTAATAATTTTTAATTTCCCCAGGATTTGTTTTCTGGGGCAGTTGTTTTTCTAATAAGATAGTTCACACTATCTTCTATGTTTTAATTCTTTTGGTTTTGTTTTATTATTTCTTGATTTCCCCTAAAATCATTAGCTTCCATTTTCTCAATTCTAATTTTTTAAAAAAATTCTTTTATTCAGTGAGCTTTTGTAACTCCTTTTCCATTTGTCCAATTTTACTTTTAAAGGAGTTGTTTTCTTCAGTGATTTTTTTCATCCATTCGAGCAATTCTATTCTTTAAGGAGTATTTTTCTTCAGTGATTTTTTGGTGTGTCTCTTTCCATTTGGCTAATTCCATTTTTTTAAGGCATTCTAGGCCAAATGGTAAAGACTTTTTATACTATCTTTACCATTTGGCCTAGTTTGGTTTTCAAGGGTGTGATTTTCTTCAGTATTTTTTTGTGTCTCCTTGTTTTTCATGATTTTCTTATATCACACTCATTTCTTTTCCCAATTTTTCCTCTACTTCTCTTATTTGATTTTGTTTGTTGGGGACAAGACTATGGCATAGTCTGTATTGGACTGTGCTCCACTCTCATAATGGTGTAATGAAGCTTTCCTGCTGACCTTCTAAATTGCCTAGGGTTGAGAAATTGTTACACTTCATTTTTGTGTGTTATACTTTCCTAGAATTTATTTAGAGTTATTATTTAAAGGTATTTGGATAGGATTGGGGGAGAACTCAGGCAAGTCCCTATCTTTACTACACTATCTTGGCTATACCTCCCATTTTATGAAATTTTCTTGAAAAATCCAAGCATAATTATTAAAAACATATGCATTAAGTTGATGTAAATGGGACACATTTTTTGTAGGTGGAAAAATATAATGTCATTTTATCATCACAAAAACCTTAGAAGTAAGGTATTATATTTTGTCCCCATTTTATAAATGAGAAAACTGAGACAGAGGCTAAGAAGTTTACCAACAATCACACAACAACTAAATGTTTAAGACCAGTTATAAACTTAGAACTTTCTGTTTCTAAGTCCACTGTACCACCTTGTTACAGGTATATACACATGTATAATACACACATAGTCACACACATATGTCATACAAGTATATGCTCAGGTATATGTTACATATTTACACATAAGTTCATATGTTTTCATGTGTCTTCATATGCACCAAATTAGTGAGAAGATATATATATGTGTGTATATGTCAGACAACTGATTAAAGCTCTTTAGTCATGTAAACAAGATCTTTCAGAATTTTGAGGTAAAGTTTATCTGATTCTAGAAACTTGAACTTCTTTAAAGTATTTGTGCTCTCAAGAAGAGAATACATGAGGTAATCCTTTGAATAATTCTCCTGTGGCATGAATTGAAGACCCTTCAATTGAATTTTTCTCCACAGGATACTCTCCAGTTGGTCAGTGTCCTTCCAAAATTGTGGTCCTCCCATTACTTATTTGTGTTATATTTTAAAAGGTTAAATTACTGGGTAATTTAATCAGTTTATTAATAAACTCTGCAGGTTATTAATAAAAAAGAGTCATTAATCATTTCTCTTAGACCAAAGGCAATTATGGCAGTAGGACTCACAGTTTGTATTCCTTTCAAAACAGTAGGTGGTTCATCAAACAGTATCAAATCTAATTGCTTAATGTGATTGGAGGTGGGCTATATTAAAATGAAGGACTGCTATCAATTCAAAGATTGTATACCCCATCCAAGCCTGAGCAGAATACAATGGGTTTACCCAACTGATATTAAAGTCCTTGCAAAGTTGGAGGGGGTTTGACCAAGGTGGAGAAGAGTCAGTGCAATGTAAAAGTCAGGGCTTTGGAAGAAATGGGGATTGGGGGGGAGGGATTCTGAATCTTCCCAAGACATTGGTTAATAATAATCATTTCTCATACCTCTATGTAATCCTATCCCAGTACATATGTCCCCACCAATTCTGGGTTTCAATTACATCTTATTATTGTTTGTTTTACTTTTTTTCAATTTGGAAATCTTTGTCCTTAAAAAAAGAAAAGGAAATACTGTTAGAAGTGAAGTAGTTCTGCTTTCTCTGGCATCTTTGCTTAATCCGGCAACATGTTAAAACAGAAAAGACACTGCTCTGGAAGTCAGTATTCTTGGAATCTAGTCCTGGCTTTATTTCTACTTTAATCAGTTATGTGACCTTAGGACAAGTCATAACTTCTCTGAAATTGTTCCTTTCCTGTAAAAATTACTGACTTGGATTAGATTATTTATAATGTCCTTTCCAACTCTTAAATTATATTCTGTCAGGTAATATTATACATCTACAAGTTGACAAGAGCTCATTACTTCTATCTATTTCTTAGGAGGAAAAAATACTTTTAAAAAACCTATCTTTTGTTTTTTTAATCACTTTATTTTTCTTAAATTTTTATGAATTTTTTTTCCATTTTATATCAACCCTATCTATTGAACTATCTCTTGAAATAAAGAATTTTTAAAAAGAAAGGTGGTGTGCCACAGTTCTCTTTTAATATCCTGACCCAGTTTCCCTAATTGTCCCATTCAGTTACTCTGCCTCAGGTTATAACCATTCCTTCTTAATGTTAGGATAAAGGTCTTATATCTTAGACCTTAGGCTATAGTCCTTTCCTCTTAATGTTAGATGGGATTAAGGTCTTTATCTATTTTAGACATCATTAGAATATCAGGAGCCTCTCCAGTACCTCCCTCCATTATGCCTGCCTCCATTATGTCATCCTCATCCTAGGTTCCTCCCCCCCATTAGGTCATCCCCATCCAGGTACCTCCCCCATTATGTCATTGTTCTTGTTACCCTATAAAAGAATCTTGTTATGGAACATTCAGGGCTGGATTCTTTGAGAAGATAGACTCATTCAGCCCTAGGACCAAACCATGGGTCCATTTGGTCCCAGTAAATCTCTCCATTAAATAAATTCTGTATTGAATACTCCCTAATCTTTAGCTTGCTCAGTCTATTTGGCATTACAAAGGAAAAAAGGAAAAAAAGGAAGGAATGAAAAAAAGAAAGAAGTAAGAAAGGAAAAAAAAGAAAGATGACAATAAAATGATGCAATTTATCAACTGACTCTGACCACATATAGATACACATGTGTGGGTATATATATATATATATATATATATATGTGTGTGTGTGTGTGTGTGTATGTGAATCATGTGTGTGATATATATATGTGTATGTGTGTATACATACCTGCTATGTATCATATATGTAGATGTGATGAGGTGTGAACCTGAGCTTGGAGAAAGAGGAAAAGAAAGACAAAGAAACAGGGAACAAGGTGAGTCCACTTAATAAGAATTCGAGAACCCTGTATCTGTAGCAAAGAATAGGAAAGTTTATTTCTAAATTTCACTAAGAAAAGATTCTCTTAGGTATGTTGATGATACTTAGTTTTATGGGCAGATACTAGGGCTTGGGACATTTTAAATTGGGAGAGAATCTTTGATTTGAATAGAGAATTTTGGAATCCAATGAGTATTTCTGGACTAATCTTTACTTCTATAGAGCTTAATCAGTAATAAGGGTTATCAATGGGGGTGGTGCATCCCCTCTCTCGGGATAATAGAATGAAGCTGTTTATCCTGTTTCCCTCTGTGGGGTCTTTAACAGAGGCCAGGATTCAAGGAGACTTTCTCCTTGCAAAAGTTTCACAGAGAGAGTTTCAGGGTCCCTCCTACAGTTTTAGGCTCCCCTCTTCAGATGTATATATATATTTGATAATGGTACAATGGGCAGAAGACTGATACACATGTGTATCTATATGTCTGTATAGATATATACATATGCACATGTATAAATTAATGTGTGCGATGTGAATATATGTATGTATATATGCATACCTGCATGTGTTTATATATATGATGTTGAGGAGTGAGAAATACCCTAAAAGAGATGGGGTCCCCAGGCTGGTGTTGCAGGTTTTTGCGAAAAAATTAGCAGTCCCAATCTCTTCTCCAAGCAAGGTTTTTGGCAAAAATGGGTTTATTACACTGAGAAGCTACCAGTGGGCCAGTTTCTGATAGGAAATAGCAAAGGTTGGGGTACACAGCCTTGATTATATTTAGGTTTCTAAGGCTCAGAGCTAGGAAGCCATCTCCAGATGAATTGGGGGGTAATTATGCCCCAGGCCAAAATCTCCAAATTAATTGTAATGGAGATTATTGCGGGAGTTTCCCCTGGGAATGAAGTAGGACGTTCCCAAAGGTAGGTGGGGTGGGGTGGGGATAGGGTGTTGAGATTTAGGGTTTTTCCAACCCAGGTCTACCTCCCTACCTACTCTACACAGTTCCCATTGCATTATACATATGCACACACACATATATGTAGAGTAGGTAGGGAGGTAGACCTGGGTTGGAAAAACCCTAAATCTCAACATACATATACACACATATATGTATATATATAAATATATATATATATATATATATATATATTTATATTTATATACATATATGTGTGTATATGTATAAATATATATATGCATATATATTATATATAATATGTATATTTCATAGTGGTACAATGGTTAGAGGACTGGGTCTGAAGTCAGGAAGACTCATATTCATGAGTTCAAATCTGATCTCAGATATTTACTACCTATGTGACTTTTGGCAAGTCATTTAAACTTGGTTGCCTCAGTTTTCTTGTCTATAAAATAAAGTGGAGAAGAAAATGTATATCCTCCCATATTCCATCCATATCTCAGCAGATAATAAAGTGCATTTCTTCTTTTCCCCAGGCTGAGCTTGGTCATTATAATTATACAGCTTTCAATTTCATTTTTTGTTCTATTTCCATTGTTCTAGGTTCTGCTTACTTCACCTTCTGTCCTTTGTATGAATGCTTTCTGAGTTTCCCAGAATCCTCTGAGCTTTACTATTTATTTTTGTGATTTGACATAGTCATCTGACCTAGATTACCTAATCTCAGGCCACTTTGTCCTTGTGATCTACTTTTGCAACATTAAGATTTCCAGGTCTTTCCATCATATTTACAGGTAGACTTTTTTTTGTGTGTTCTTTTTCTCAAAAATGGTTGAGAGATGTGCACTTGGAATTTTCAGAGAGACAGTTGTTAAACATTTACCAGCACATATCTAACTAAAACTCCCAAGAGTAAATCTCGTTTTCTATGCAGCTTAATACTTTATACAGCGAGCCTCAGTCCTTGCTTTCCTTCAGGAAGAAATAAAGAGGATGGATAAAAGGCCAGTCCTCAAGGTAGGTCCACCTTCTGAGTGGGCCACAGTGACCTCTGCTGGCCAACATTATTGTAATTCCATGATGGTTTATAATGTTTCCTAAATTCCTTAAATCTTCCTCTCTCACAATAATATTCTTTCTGTTTGTCCTTCAAATCCCCATCCTAGTGCTTCACTCTTAAGTTAATGGATTTTTTCAAGCCATCTATCTTTTGTTCGATATTTTCCACTTTCTCCTATATTTATTCTTTTCTTTCAGAATAAGACATACCACTCAAGAGGCAACAGTGTATCCCCTTCCAAATCTCAGTTACTCATAGGGCCAATTTAAACTCACTAGTTCTACATGCTTTGTATATTTATATATAAAAACACGAATTAAGATTTTTGGCTTAGATATTGGCTTCTATGAATTACTGGTCCTCTCCTGCTATTTTTCCTTCATTATACTTGGTTCTCTCTATAACATTTGGATTAGCAGATATTTGTGTGTGGACAGTTTAATTCCTTCTATTTTTTAGTATCAAGACTGAGGCAAAAATAACTTTTTGAATCTCTTTATGGGGCAATAACAACAATCATCATCCATACCACTGTGACCACACCTCTAGTATTTACTTATGCAATAGTTCATAGTACTAAAAAAAAAATTTTCTAGGACCTTTCTTATCTAAATTCCATTGAAATAAGACAGTTCTTAACTTGGGTCTATTAACTTGAAATTAAATATATATATATATATGCATATATATTTAATTAATATTTATTTCAACATTAATTATTTTATATATACAATATGATATATTATTGATCATAATATATTAATTAATAATTAATATAAAATCTATATATTCACTCCTCATTACATAGCCAGTCCCTGCTCCCAAGGAGCTTCCATTCTAGAAGAAGGAAGAGCAGTACTAAGGGCCAAGAACAAAAAAGACATATATATATGGTGAGCTATCGTTTATAATAAAGAATTTTAAGAAAGAAAGAAGACATTTATATAAGGGCTTTAAAGTTTTTAAAAAATTTTATATTATTTCATCACAGTCCAATATTTTAAGCTATATAAGAAATCCATGTAAGAAATTTTGATTTCTCACTGACTCTCTGATGAATGCAGGAAAGATTTGTTTTACATTCTTGCAAGAATGGATGTCTAGGTGAATAGACATACCTTTGGGATTCCAAAGGCAGCATTTTTTTTTTCCTACCCTGAAGCATGAGTCCCTCCCCTGATCCCCCATTAATTGGATGTTTCAGAAGTTATACTTTATGAATCTCCACTCCTCATTACATAGCCAGTCCCTGCTCCCAAGGAGCTTCCATTCTAGAAGAAGGAAGAGTAATAGAGGAAGACTAAAGGCCATAAAAAAAAAGATTCTTTTCAAATCTCAGGTTTTTGAGAGTGCTGCCTCAATAATATGGTATTTTATATCATATGGTATTTTATAGTATAGTATACTAAAGTTTGCTTGGGGTATACTCATTTGAAAAAATTGCCTCAGTTACATTCCAGACTCAGATACATGCCACTACAGTCCCTAGATTTTGGAATCTTTCATCCTGCCATGAAAAGCAAGCTAATTGATATCCAGAAGTAAGAGACTAGTATAAAACATTGCATTTCTCTCCAGGATGGTTATTTTGAGAATAAGAAGAATTTACTCTCATGTTCTTCCATACCCAAAGGGAATGGTACTAGCTGGGCATCAGGCAATCTGTACTCTTTACTTTACCAATTTTACCCAAGCATTGGTGACTATCACTTGCCTTAAGTCCTTAATTTAGTTATTATTCAAAAGATAATCATTCCCAAGTTCGAGACTCAAAACTCTAACAGTTATAATCCCAAGAGATTTCATTTCAAAAGCAAGTATCACTAATTAAGTTTTAGATTCTAAATTTATCTGTCCTATGTGCCTGCAGAGTTTAGCCAAAGCTAGATATGCAGGACTATCAGGTTGAAATTCTGCTCTAGGTACTTCAAGAAAGTACATTGCTATCATATTCATTAAATAATGAGATAATGATATCCTTGATAAATAATCTGCTAAATGGATTTTAAAATAACCATATTTTGAAATAACCATTTTTAGAGAATTTGCAGTTGTGTGGCAAATCTAATTTACAAATACTCAGAGATATCTCATGTGAAGAAGTGCCTATTCTTGAATTTTGCAAGAAGTGAACTTCTCTCTAAACTGGGGTTCAGCCAGTAGAGAGAGGTTAATTTCCATAGAGATCGAAATGAGTTATATAGTTGTGACCATAAGAATAATGCTTGGAAGTAACATGAACTTGTTAAATTTTGACCTGAATTTTATGATGGTCAGTTTTGCAACTGCTTACAACTGTTTACACTATTTCATTTCCCCAGATAAATTGAATCTAAGTTATAAATTCAATCTACCTTAGTTGATGATTTTATAAGAAACCATATAATCCCCCACAAAGAGGAGATTTGTTTAGAGGTAAGTAGTTTATTAAACTAGAATAACCAAGGAGATTTAGTTTTCCTCAGGCTTCCTCAACAAATAGAAATTACTCAGTTTATAGACTTCTTAGAATATCTCCAAGTCATTCAGGTCCAGGAAATCAGATATTTCTATTAGAAGAGCAACTCTTTTGATCTCCTTCCCAAAACCTTAATGATTAACAGACCCTTTTGAAATTGGGTCTGGAATTATTAAGTGAATATTCTTGGGAAATCCTCAGTTTCCCTTTACACTCACAATTAACCAGAAATCTAACAAACTTCTCCTAGAAGTCCCTTGCATTGCTAAGTGGTAGAACCTTTGATACAGCATTACAAATGAGTTTGTTTTAAAACAACTAGCCTTGAAAATAAAATCAAATTTTCAGTTATTAAAACCTTGTAAATGTAAGCTATTTCTTTAAGCAACAGAAGCAATTAATGTTAAAGTAATTTCATTTAACCAGCAGGGGATGGCAGAAGGTGGGGGGGGGGGGAAAGACAAATTCCAGTGAGTGGGTTTGTTTTCTCACTTCTAAAAAAGCAGCCACACTCAGTGAGGGAAAGGTGGATTTAAGTCTTCACCTTCCTAAACCAACAGATCACGCAAATAACAAGTATACAGTTTTCAATCCTAAATTTCAGACTAACTACCAAAAATCCCAATCATAAACCTTCATAAATGTAAAAGTGAAGAGATTAGAATTATATATCCAAAAGCAAGATTTTTCTAAACCCTACAAATTTACAAAGCAGGGTAATGGGCAGTGGCTGAGAAGTTGGGACTCTAGGGTATTGAAGAACATAGGTACTCATTTAGAGAGAAACTGAGGCTGACTCCAGACCATGGGGTTTGGAGGGAGCCTACCATTCTTTGGAGAGGCTTGACTGGACATAAGTCCACATCCAGTGGCCCTAGTCATTTTCAATACCCTCTAGGAAGAAAAGCTTTAAAGTTTAAGAAAAATTCAGGTTACTTTGTGCTGGAACTCTGTCTTCCCAGAAATCAGCCAGAGTCAGGATAATCAAAAGTCTTTATTCTTGGTCTTTTGAGGTCCGGGTCAGGGGATTAGATATAGCAATCTCCACACCTCCTTCCTCTCTCTCCACTGCCAGGAGAATGAATCAATCTCCTCCTCCTACTCCACCCACTCATGTCACTTCCCCTTCTTTGTCCACACCCACCAATCCAGCCAGCACAGAATAGCTGGGGAGGGTCATCCTTCAAACATGTTAATAGAGAATTGTCCAATTGGCAATTAGTCTCATGTGCTCCATTATCCAAGTGCATTTGCTCAGTTCTAGCCCTTTACAACTTTGCATCAAGATGCATAAAACAAGCACTTTAAAATTCTAAAATGGCCACATTTTTTCCCTTTGTAACTCATCTAACTGAGAGAAACATAGAAGACAAAACACACTCACACACACAATCACAAACTGTTTTTAAATTCTTTTTTTTTTTTTTCTGTCTAGTAGAGTTATTCCTTCCTTCCCTACTTTCTGGAGAAGAACCCAATTTCTTTATTAGAGTTTCTTGTAAATTTACCTTATGCAGATTCTTCCTGCACCCCAACATGGAGATCTCCACACTCCAGTGTTCCCACATAACTAATATTAATCACCTCTAGATTTCCTGTCATCCCCTCTCTTCCAGGACTATATGAGAGGTATGTCTCTGGAGTTCTTACTCCTTGATGCCATTAAGTCCTTCATCTTACTAACCCGTCTGACACCTTAGATCCCATAAGATGGACCCAGATACCAAACTACTACTAGATAGTCCTCATCCTTACCTTTGGTCGATGCATAGAGTTTGCCTGGCTGCTGCAGAAGCTACTATAATTCCCTTGCTGATTCCTGGCTTTATCAGTGACCTTTATCAGTGGTCCTGGGATCTTGGACAATCTATGGGGGGAAAGCCAGAGCTGAGCCATGAGACTGTTGAAATCAATGGGATGCATCTCCTCATGCTTAGACAGAGCCACCTCGAATTCATGTCTGGATCCCAGACTAAGTCCCCATTTGTAAAAAACAAAATATCTCATCAAGAACTCACTGACTCATTGATGAATGCAGGAAAGATTTATTTAACATTTTTGCAATAATGGTTGCCTAGGTGAAAAGACATACCTTTGGGACTCCAAAGGCAACATTTTATTTCCTACTCTGAAGCACAAGTCCTTCCCCTGATTCCCCATTAATTGGATGCTACAGAAGTTACACTTCATGAATCTCCACTCTTCATTACATAGCCAGTCTCTGTTCCCAAGGAACTTATATTCTAAAAGGGGTGAGGGTAACAGAGGAGGGCTACGGGCAAAGAACAAAAAGATTCTTTTCAAATCTCAGGCCACCAATCCTGATTACATTCTTTTGGGGGAAGATAAACTATACTCTTGATTATTCTTTGATGTCCTCATGGGCTCCAGTTTTCTAATTTGTTTCATTTCTCCAATTTAATTTTCATAACTGGAAAACAAATGTCCATCTCACAATCCAGAAATCCAAAGTCTATTTTCAGACAGCATTATCATATCAAGCTATTCATTTTCCAAATCTGTCTTCCTGGAAAATGCTCCTGTGCTCTCAGGTTTTCTTTTTCCTTTCCTTTCCTCATCATTAGCAATGCTGTGCCTTAGATTTTTTTCTGGCCCAATAGGCCTTATGTATGTGTGATATTTATTAGATTTGAAAAATCCTCTATGTCAATTCCCCTCCTCCCTACCATAATTCCCAGGTACATGCTGCAAAAAGACCCAGTTTATACCAGACTGACAAATAAACCACCTTTGAAGGGAATCATCAACTGCTACTGCTCTTCATTTCTTCCTCTCCTTACTAGATGGTTTCTTCCCTGAAAGTACCTAGGAGCACAGCAGATCCTTTATCTTGAAATAGTCCAATATTCCACTCCAGCCCCATCATAAGCTTTCATTCCCGATACTTAAATTCTAATAATTAATCTATCTTCCTTTCCTTCTCTGTGCTAACATTCTACTTTTCAGCTTCCTGAAATGGGCTACAATTTCTTTCTGCTTCTTTATATACTTTTTTCTTTTTTGTTTCCTTATTGAAATTTTTTTTTTTTCATACAACATGTCATTCTTCCTGATAACTTGGAGAATAGAGATGTATTACCCCAGAGATTTCAATTTATCCTTTATTTATCCACATGTATGGCCCTCTGCGTGGGTCACTGAAAATTTTCTCTTTTTTCCTACACTTACTTGAAGCAAAATATTGTTGGTAACTCTCATGGATAACAGCTATGGCAAATTGTTCACTGTTCACTGAGCCAGAAGTTCAGGGTCTGTAAATTGATTTATTTATGGTAGGCTTCTCACCATTCCTTTTCATTTGACACTATCTGGCTCAGATGAAGATAACCTCCTAACATTCATTCAATTGGCAAATATAGTGAAAAATAATCAAAGGCAATGCTGGTGATGCAGGAAAAAATAAACTTGCTGTTAAAATTCTTGATAAGTTATAAATACATTCAAGTTTTTTAGAAATATTATGGGGCTATATAGTTATATATATTAACCTGTGCTCTTTGAGCCAATGATCTTACTTACCACAAATGTACCCTAAGAATTTATTTATCAGGAGAGGTGAAAATACATACATAAAAATATTCCTAAAAGAATTATTAATAGCAAAAACCTAGAGGGAATCCATGTGTCCAACAATGGAAAAATGACCAAAGAAATTGTGGTATAGGGATATAATACAATTTGATTTTATCTTAAGAAATGACAAATATAAAGAATAAAATATATGAAAAGACTTACATAAAATAATTGAGAATCAAGAAAACTGAACCAAAAGAACAATATCTTTCAATCAATAAACATTATAAAGCATCTACTATTTTTCAGGCACTGTGCTGGACACAAGTAATATTATTACAAAGAATAAAACAATTCTTATTCTCAAAGAGCTTCTTTCTCAATTGGGGAGACTGACTATTCAGTATAAAACTAAAGTGAATTAATACAAACTAATTAAATACAAGATAATTTGAGAGGGAGGTTGCTAGTAATTGGAGGGGTTTCATGCAGGAAATGGTGTTTGAAAAATAGAGAATTTCTTTAAAGAAGAGGTAAAAAGGAGGAGAGCATCCCAAGCTTGTGAAACAGGATAAACGAGAGTCAAAAGATATTATGTTGTATGTAAGGAACAGAAAGTAGTATTATTTGTCTGGATCTCAGAGTGTGAGAGAGTCCTGCTTTCTTTTCCCTACCTACAACATAGAAATAATAATAGTGATCCTAGAATAGAAGTTTATGGCTTTAGAACTGATAATGAGTAAGCAAAGGAGACTGAGATGAAAAGGTCAGATAGACTGGATAGGAAGAAATCGTATCCAAAAACCCAGAAAGGAGAGATTGTGCAGAAAGAAAAGATGTTTAGCAGTATCAAATACAGCAGATAGATCTAGTAAGAGACTGAGAAAAGACCTGTAAATTTGGCAATTTGGAAATGGCTGGTAACAAGTTTGAATACTTGAGAAAGAAGATTATTGGGGATTGGGGAAGAGGGTCCTTCTAGAGAAGATAGAAATGGATGTACTCAAGCCCATAAGTAGAAGGCTTAACCATGTATATATATATATATATATATATATATATATATATATATATAAAACATTTTAAATATAGATGTGTATGCCTCTTATTTACAACAATGTCAATAATAATAATAATATTATACCAAAGTCCAGAAAAAAATATATACTAGGAGTAACAAAGTAATGACTTTGTTACTGTCTTATTAAAATTGTTATACCTTTTAAGAAACAAAGTGTACAAAATTTTGTGGTTGCATACACAATCTTTTTTTTCTTCTCTGTGTAGTGGAATATTTGTGCCTGTTGCATTTGTAAATTACAACAAGAAGCAAAGTAATATAGTGAATATGAATCAGACTTAGATTCTACAAGACCTGGATTCATCTTCTTTGACAAATTCTAGGTGTGTTCCCCTGGGCAATTGACAACTTTTCAGGGCCCCAGGTAATATAAGTGAAGTGTAAGTTGTAGAAACTTTTTGATCTTCATTCACAGATAAATAATAATAATAATAATAATAATAATAATAATAATAATAAATGAACTGAGAAAGAAAAACCTTACTTACAAACCTTACTTAAAAAGCTACTTACAAAATAGGATATTCTTTTCAAACCCCAGTGAAAACAGAAGCTGTTCTGGATTGTCTCTCTGAGGGATTTCAATTACCAGCAAGGTCCTATATATCTAATGACTTTGTTCATTTGCTCTTCTTGATAAAGTGCTAGATACTTCCCTGTGTTTCTTTGGTTGTCTCTTTCTTAAACTCAGACTCCTGGCTTCTAGTGTTTTCATGACCTTTAACATTTTGGGGGCTAATTGAAGAGCACTTTAAGTAGTCATTTGGATTTCTTTAGATACCAACACCCTTATTTCCTTCTTCACTGAAATCTCTTATTTTGTCAGGCTTTAAGTTTTTGTAGATTCCCATTCTTGAGGAAGGTCAAAGGATCTCCTAAAATTTTGTGGATAGGCTTCATACTAATGAGAAAAAAATCCTCATTTTCATTACCCTCTAATTGTAATTTATTTTTTTTCCCATTACTTATAAACATTATGCTGAGATAAGGTCCACAGTCTTATCTCAACTGCTAAAGAAGTTTATGACATGCAAAAAAAAAAAAAAAAAAAAACGTAAGATGTGTGCTTGAAACTTAACAAAATATTTTTCTCTGGCCTTCTTGAAATGTGCCTTCCTTAAATCCAGGTTGTGTGGTTTAATCCAGAATGTGGTTTGTTTTTTTTTTAAACAATTAGGAATAAAAAGATGACATATTCACTTTCTCTCTAAATTGCTATTCTGTATTATTCCAGAGTAGCATTTCCTTTTCTCATTCTCTCTACTTTCCAGAAGATGAAATTATCAGAAAAGCAAGTTGAGAATTTATATGATGCCCTGTTTGGTTTTTTGCAGAATTTTTGGGAAGTAAGGAACATCATGGCCACAGTACATGCTATCACATGCCATCTATCTTCAAAAGCCAACAGCAGGCCTGCCCATTTCCCACAGCAACACACGGTTGATACTAGATTTTTTTTTTTTCACATGTGGTTGAAACAGAGAGAAAGTGGGAACAAAAATGCCTAGTAAAAGCATTTGAATTCTCTGTGAGAATTGAGAAAAATAGCCTTCAGTAACTTGTTTAAATCACTATTGATGTGAAGTGAATCAGTTAAATATTTATTAGCTGTAGCATTTATATATTAACAACTGCAATGAGCACTAGGGTTGTAAAAAGGCAAAAACAGCCTCTTCCCTAAAGGAGCTTCGATTCTAGTGGGAGAGACTTCATGCAAATAAGTACACTTGGAGAAAGAGAAAAAAAGAGACAGAGAGACAGAGAGAGAGAGAGAGAGAGAGAGAGAGAGAGAGAGAGAGAGAGAGAGAGACAGAGAGAGAGAGAGAGAGAGAGAGAGAGAGAGAGAGAGAGAGAGAGAGAGAGAGAGAGAGAGAGAGAGAGAGAAGAAATGAAAGATGGTTGTTGTTTGTCCTTTATTTTCTAAGGACTATCATGAGTTCATATCTTTACCCATGTGTGGATTGGATTTAATTGAGGCAGACTTGCACAGAGTTGTCAGTCTCACTCTTTCTTCCAGAGCCATTGAAGTCCAGGGCCAGATAAAAGTCACAAGAAGTAATGATGACGCAGCATGCAGTAGGCAACCTTGGCATCTTTGATGTGTGACCAAGTTGTAAGTACTCCATAATCCACTTCATGGATTATACCTTCATGGTTTTTGAATCAAATTATTCTAATCTACCCATTCTGTGGAAGGAAATTTTCCCATGCTTGGGGAAAGCACTCTCCTCCTTCTCTTCTCCCTCCCCCCTTCCTCCCTCTTCCCTCCCTCTCCCCAGTAAAAAAATCACCAATAAATTTGAGGCCTGTGGCCTACCCTCAATCCTAGTCTGTCTGCCAAGATGATTCTCCTATGCTATGGCTGCTATTCATGTAACAGATTATTGAGAGAAAGTTGATTGAGTGCCAAATAGACACACCAAAGATGGATGAGAAGCCCTAAAAAGGGTTCAGAAGCCCTTATACCAGAGGTGCTAGTCTTCTTTAAACATATATCCCAGATGAAAGGTATCTCACCGAGGAAATTATGAGCAGTTAAGAAATCTAGGAAAGGCCTCTTTGAAGAAGGTGGGATTTAAGCTGAGTATTGAAGGTAGCTAGGGAAAGCAAAAGGTAGAGGTTATGGAGAAGAGAATTTCAGGTATAAAGAACACTCACTTCAATGAGAGAAGGGGTAGGGATTGGGACAGAATTTGGAAATGAAAATTTAAATTAAAAAAACAGTGCTTAATTCATTCCCAGATTCTAAAATAAAATTGACATTCAAGAACTTTCATTGTTTTAAGAAACATTAAGGAGTTTCCCTCTCAGGAGGTTTATATTATTATCATCCTTATTGTCATCAATCAAAACACAAAGAATCTTTGCCAAAATCTTTAACTTGCTAGGCACAGACAAAGATCAACGGGGAACATTCTACCAACCTGAGATCATGTTTGCCACTCTCCTCTTTCTGCTTTCTTATTGATCATAGTAGCATGACCTTCCCAGTTTTTTTGCTTTCTGATCTGTACTTATGAAACCTAGAAAGGCTTTTACAATGTCATGTACTTGAAACTCTTTCTCCTCACTCATTTGTTAACTCTCTCAGGTATCTGCCTTTTAAAGCCTTTTCTTTCTAATTATGGAATTCTATTTCTATATGACTTTGGGCATATTATTTGATCTTACCAGGCTTCTATTTCTCCATCTATAAAATGAGGAGGTTGGAGTATATGATTTCAGTAGTTCCTTATAGCTTTAGATATAAATCTATGATCCTATGAAAATTTCTGTCATTTATTAAGAGAATTTCAGGCAATAATAGAGAAGAGATTTGAGGAATCAAAGAGTACTTCTCTTTGACCAGGAAATACCTCTAACCTTAAATGTTAATCTGTTTAATTTCTGTATGTGTGTGAATTCCATGGGGGGAGATGACATTGCAAAACCAGTAGCTTGAGCTCTCTCAGTTTTCCTCAAGAATGACATAGTCTGACAGAATGAAACTACTATCAGCTTAAGATAGATTGGAAGGATTTCAGGAAAGGGCAGTCTCACTGGGGTGAAAGGGATTGCTCAGCCTGCCTCAGACAGTGTCCCAGAAAGACAATGAAAGAGTCTTAATCACAGTGGATCAGCAATTGAGACCCTTGATGGGCTCAGTAGTACAGCAGAGCAATGAGGCAGGCTCCAGTCCCAGCTCAAAAGGCTAATTGCCAGCTAGGAAAACCAAGCTGTTTCCTGGAGAGAACAGGTAGGGCTAACTGTTGCTATGAGTAAGAATCTAAACACAAGAGGGCCCTGTGCTCAAAACCAAGGCTCAGAGCTGTACAAGAAGCTTGGGAGAGCACCCACCTTATCCCAGGAGCAGAGCTAGACCATAAAAGGCACAAAAGAGGAAATTAAAAAAAAAAAAAAAAAAAAAAAAAGAAGGAAAGGAAATGACCAAGAAACAGAAAAGAACCTTCACTATAGAAAACTGTTAGGATTACTAAGTGAGAACTCGGGTTGTCTGGATAGTGACAAGGTGAGAATTCAGGTTGGACAATTACAAGGTGAGAACTCAGGTTGACTTGATGGAAGGAGCAGGCTCATTGGCTGAGGTGGTTCTTCCCAGAAGCCCTTGCATTATCCCACGCCCATTCTCTGGAAGAATAAAAGAGAGGACTCCCAGAGACAAAAAAAAGACTCTGAATTGCATCAGGCTTGACGGGGCTCTCGCAGGAAGGGAAGTCACTTCTTTGGACAAGAGTTAACAGCAACTGCCTGGAGACAACGGTTCATTACAGGAAGAAGAATCTGTCTGAGAGATTTGAGTAGACACAGCAGATCTCTTCCCAGAGAGCGATCCAGCAGCTTCTGGAGACGACAGCTCGCTACAGAAAACTACTATGGTGACAGGGAAGACCAAAATACCAACTTAGAGGAAGACAAAATGTCTATAAAGGAAATCTCAAAGAATCATATATATTGGTTTTTTGGAAGTACTCATAAATTTTCTTTTGGCTAGCCTTGTGAGATTAAATCAAAAGGCCTTCACTCCTCCAATAGCCTTCTTCAACTTTAATCTTCTATATTTACTTCTCTGCCCTAAGATTCTTTGGTACATGGGGCTCTAAATTTAAACAATGTCCATTTTTCTTTTTTGTTCTCCTAGTTTGTTCTACTCTCTCTTTTTGTTGTTATTTGAGGCTATGGACTGCCTATGTGAGATAGCATAATTGTTCTATACTCCCTACAGTTGGATAATTATGCTGTTTCACAAAGGTAGTTCATAGCCTTATGGTTTAGAGTTTCCACAATCCCTTAAGATATTTAATGAAAAAAAAACTGAATGTCATCAATACTGACATTCTTGCTATTAAATGGCAGGATGGCTCAGGGGTTTTCCTTGGACTCTTGGATAAAGAAAATGTTAGAGTTGGTTTGATCACACATTCAAAGGCAAAAAACATCAATGTTCATAGAAACATTTGGTCATCTTGTATCCCTGTGTTCTTGATAACTTTTTTTCCTTTAATAGAAGAATCATGAAAATAATTGTAGCTTATTTACTATTTATTATCTGTTAAGGAGGATAAGTGATAGAGAAGTTCTACAGAGAATTCAATAAAATTCTCTAAATTAAAGCAATTGTGTATTTTGATACTTAGGGATTTTAAAGAAATGTGGGCATAGGAAAGGTAATGGGAGGGGGGAGGCATAAATAATTGTCAATTATCTTTATGTGCCAGAATCTGCGTTAAATATGTTATATGTATTATCTCATTTGGTCCTCATAACAACCCAGTAAGGTATTATGCTTCCTGTTTTTAAATGGAAGAAACTGAGGTACATAGAGATTAATTGGTATAAGTGAAGATGATGAAAAAAATAATGCTAAAAAATGTGGCTCAGCAACTAGGAATGAGAGAGACCAATAACTCGTAGACTACACCTAGTTGTGGTGAATCTTTCTACAAGAAAAAAAATTTTTAAAGGCACTGGGCATGGTGAACATTGGAAAACATCATGTAAATGAAATGCTTTTTTCTAATGAATTATTTTATTATTTAAAAACAGGCAAAGAAGGATCCTACCAAATTCCTTTTATGACACAGATATGGTGTTGATAGTTAAACCAGGTAGGGTGAACAGAGAAATAAAATTATAGCCCAATTTCCCTAATGAATATTGATGCAACAATCTTAAATAAAATATTAGCAATGAGATTACAGAAAGTCATCTTCAGGATAATATACTATGACCAAATAGGATTTATACCAGGAATTTAGGAAAAGTATTAGTATAATCAACTGTATCAATAACCAAACTAATAAAAATCACATCTTTATCTTATTAGATGCAGAAAAAGTATTTGATAAAATCCAACCCATTCCTATTAAAAACACTAAAGAGTATAGGAATAAATGAGTTCCTTAAAATGATCAGTGGCATTTATTTAAAACTATCAGCAAGCATCCTAAGTAATGGGGACAAACTAGAACCATTCCCAGTAAGATTAGGAATGAAACAAGGTTGCCCATTGTAACCATGCTCACACCAAATTATTATTCAATATTGTATTAGAAATGTTATCTTTGGCAATAAGAGAAAAAAAAAAGAGATTGAAGAAATTGGAGTATGTAATGAGGAAACCAAATTATCACTCTTTGCAGATGATATGATGGCATATTTATAGAACACTAGAGAATCAACTAAAAAACTACTAGTAATAATTTACAACTTTAGCAAAGTTGCAGGATACAACTTTTTTTATTTTAGTTTTTTTATTATAGTTTTTATTTACCAGATATATGCATGGGTAATCTTACAGCATTGACAATTGCCAAACCTTTTGTTCCAATTTTTCCCCTCCTTCCCCCCTCCCCAGATAGCAGGTTGACCAAAATATGTTAAATATGTTAAAGTATAAATTAAATACAATATATGTATACATGTCCAAACAATTGTTTTGCTGTACAAAAAGAATCGGACTTTGAAATAGTGTACAATTAGCCTGTGAAGGAAATAAAAAATGTAGGCAGACAAAAATAGAGGGATTGGGAATTCTATGTAGTGGTTCATAGTCATCTCCCAGAGTTCTTTCACTGGGTGTAGTTGGTTCAGTTCATTACTGCTCTATTGGAACTGATTTGGTTCATCTCATTGTTGAAGAGGGCCACACCCATCAGAATTGATCATCATATAGTATTGTTGTTGAAGTATATAATGATCTCTTGGTCCTGCTCATCTCACTCAGCATCAATTCATTTAAGTCTCTCCAGGCCTTTCTGAAATCATCCTGTTGGTCATTTCTTACAGAACAATAATATTCCATAATATTCATATACCACAATTTATTCAGCCATTCTCCAATTGATGAGCGTCCACTTAGTTTCCAGTTTCTGAACACTACAAAGAGCTTCTATTAGCCATTTAGTAAAGGTAAGCATATTAGTAGAGATTTGTGAGCTATCGTTTGCCGTCAAAGTACCTTCAACCTAAGTAGTTAACTCTATGGAAATCAAACTTTTGAGTAGCCAGATATTTAGAGCACACTAAAATTTACTTTTAATTTGGATATTTTGAGGTACCATGTTATATGGCATCATATGCTGATGCATAGTAACTTTACAGTCAATTCAATTATATTTTCCCACAGAAATAATGCTATAAAGAATTATTAGATTAGCCCAGGCCTGAAAGTCTAGAATAGGTAAATTATAATACCAATTATTATAGCCTGAATTCTGAATCCTAAGAAGAAAGAGATGGAAAAGGAAAAAAAGAAGATGTTTTTTCCCTGTCCTTGACATAGGGCCACCCTTTAACAAAAGTTTTAAATAGGTGAAATTTTCCCATTCCCCCTTCATTTGTTTTAGTCCCCTTCTTTTTGGACACTGAGTGTATATATATATATATATATATATATATATATACACATACATATATATGTATGTATGTATGTATGTATGTATGTATATGTTATTTTAAACCTTCCACTACAGCACTCCAGCTAAAATTTATGCTTCCAAATTGCCTAACCTCCCTTTCCTCTATCATATTTCCTATTCTTATAATGCAATTGATCTCAGCTGGGTTTTAAGAGGAAATAATCCCCTTTATTTTTCCAGAGGTCTTTGAAACTTTAAACAAGAAGGCTTATTAAACCAAATTAATCTCTCATTAGAGGGATTTCAAGAAATATACTAGAATGAGACATTTTGAAGCCTAGGGAAAGTTATCTTTTGGTGGGACTCTTCCAGTAGTCATAACTCTAAGTTTTTGTTCCCAGGACAATCTTCACAAAATGCATCTTCAAATCTACTTTAAAATAGATTAATTTGGAAAACAGAAATCTTGGAATATGACCTCCTTTGGTTAAAGACCCCAAAATTCAGTGAGGATAAAAGAAATAAGTAATAAGTAAACATCTTCCAAATTTAGGCAGCTTGGTGCAAAGCCCTAAAAACCCCATCCTAGTTATAATCTGTAATAATATTTAAGCCAACTCTGACTGAGAGTGTCCATAGTCCTGCTCTTCATAACTTCTTCCTATGTTGTTTAATAAACATGTATTTGATCATGTGATTAAATTTATGGTTCTCTAAAAGGTCCATATGTTTTAACAACTTCCATGGCAGGGCAATGGAGTCTACAGCATAGGGAGAAAGGAAAATTGACTACAGAGGGAAGAAGACAGGGAAAGAAGCATGAAGGAGATATTTATGTCTATACTTTGCCTTCATAGTTGTTGCCCATATATTCTGATCATCTACTCACATCTTTAAAAAAAAATGAGAGGAAACTATTGGTAGATAAGGCAATTCCCTATCATATCAGTACCAATCTCATCTAGTGTATATATTGATAGATAGCCAAGCAGGTGTTCTGTAGTCATAAGGTTCAGATTTGATGTAATTTAAATATAGCACTATCTGAAGGGAAAACAATTGACTATATCATCAAATCTGGTGGACTAGTTTTATCAGAAACAATCTGTTCTTGAAGGAATAAATCCAGTTTTTTGGTAGAAGATATGCTTTAGGTAGCAGCTCAACTCTCTGGATTTATTAGGGAAGGGCAAAATTTGGGATATTATAAATGAAGAATATGAAGAAATAAAACATAGTATGAATTGTGGTACAAATAACAGTACTAACATGTAGCAAACAACTCCAATTTATGTCTATTTAAATATTGTTGGAATTGAGATAAATAGCTATGGACTTGCAGCTATTTCTACCTCACTGAGGTATAGAGTGAGGATTGCTGAACCCTTTAGAGGGCTGCTGAACCCTTAACAGGGCTGCTTTCCACCTTTGATGTCTACCTGATCCACCTGACTCCCGCTTGTGGCTCCAAGAAGCTGTAGCATGTACAGAGGCCACACTCCCATAAACCATTTTCGACAGATGGGCCAAACCAGTTTAGTTGAGGGTACCCAGGTTGAGGTCTTAATGAGTTAGGGACTTGTCTATCCCAAACATGTAAAGACTTCCCTGGTGGAATGGTCAGATGAGAAAAATTTGTTCCAAGGACCATGAAGGCAGATAAAGCAGACATTGTGGAGTGCTTAGAGCTTGATTAGATATCAAAGACATCAAAGTCATCCACTGAATCTCGAGTCATCAATAGCCATCTTGACCCTGTCCTGCCACTGGACAGTGATGATTCTGGAAGAGAGAATGAAACTGATGACTTTGTACATTCAAATTGTAGCCCTGAGTGAAACAAGGCTGGCAAATGAAGGTCAGCTTATTGAAGTAGGAGCTGGATATACATTTTTCTGGAGTGGTTGCAGTAAAAAGGAATGCTGTGAACATGGTGCAGATTTTGCAATTAAAATTAGTCTAGCAAACAAGCTCACATTCCTTCCAAAAGGTGTGAATAACAAGCTCATGATAATGTGATTGCTGCTTGCAGGGAAACACCATGCCATCTTCATCAGTGCCTATGCTCCCACCATGATGAACCCTGATGAGGTCAAATGAAAATTTTATAAACACCTGGAGACCCTTATCATCAATGTGCCAAAAGAGGACACACTTATAATTCTGGGTGACTTTAATGCTAGAGTAAACTAAGACTACCAGACATGGCAGGGAATTAGTTCTTAGAACAGAGTTGGAAACGACAACAGCAATAGTCATTTACTATTAAAGACTTGTGCATCTCTTGATCAGTTTGATGCTGAAAGAACAAACTAAAGTGTTTTTACGAGGCACTGAAGGCTATTTATTGGCTAAAGATCTGTGGTGCATCTCAACTACTCAGTGCTGATGTTGCCACACTGATTAGTGATAAGGACATGATGCTGGAGAGATGGGCTGAAACCCATCGTATTCTAAACAAAACATCATCAATCAATGCTGAAGCCATTGACCATTTACCTCAAGTTGAAATCAATCACTCCCTAACTAAAGTTTCAACTGAAGAAGAGGTTTTGAATGCCATTAAGCTACTTTCTTTCTTTCTCTCTTTTTTAAGTGTGTGAAGCAGTTAGAACTAAGTGACTTATTTCCAGGTCACATAGCCAGGAAGCATTGTGTCTGAGAATGGTTTTGAAATCACTTCCTCCTGATTTCAGGGCTGGTCACCATCTAGCTGCCCTCCATTAGGTTACTTTCATATGGCAAAGCATTTCATGCTGATTCTATTCCAGCTGAGATTTACAAGGTGGGGTGGAGGGAATTCATTGCTCATACAAAAACTGATTGAAATTTTCCAGATTATGTGACAAAAGAAATTTATGCTCCAGGAGATCAAGGATGCCTCCATTGTTCATCTTCATAAAGGTAAAGGGAATAGATTGTTCTGTGACAATCACAGTGGGGTATCTCTCTTAGTCATTGCTGGCAAGATTCTTGTCAGAGTTCTCCTTAATAGGCTGCTCCTAGGCTGAAAAAAAGTGATCTATGCGAGTGTCCGTGTGGCTTCATAAGGAGCTGAAGAACAGTCAATATAGTGTTTACTGCCCAACAGCTCCAAGAGAAATGCCAGGAGCAAAACAAAGGTACATTTGTAGATCTGACCAAGGCTTTGATTCTATCAGTCCATGAAAAATGATTATCCAGAGAAGTTCATCACTTTCAATGTGGAATGCTTGCCTGGGTTCTGGACAATGGACAATGCTCTTGAGCTTTCCTGGTCACCAATGAAGTGAAAAAAGGCTATGTGTTTGCTTCCATGTCAGCATGATGTTTTCAGCCATGTTATCAAATACCTTCAATGAGAATAAACATGGAGTCAAGTTCAGCTACCACACTGATGGTAAATTCTTCAGCTTGAAAAGGTTACAAGGCATAACTAAAGTGGAAGGAGTACTGGTGAACGATTATGGATCAATTTTCTGTTGCTTGTGCTAATTTTGGCTTAACAATTAACATCAAGGAAACACAGGTACTCCATCAATTAGAACCACATCATCAGTAGGTGAAACCATCAGTTATAGCAAATGGTGAAGTTTTTAATGCTGTGGATAAGTTTACTTACCTTGTCAATATATTTTTCAGAGAGGTCCATAATTATAATGAGATTGATATGCATTGCCAGAGCTATTATTTGGAAGGCTCCAAAGGAAAGTGTGGGAGAGGAGAGGTATCAGATTGATTACCAAACTGAAGGTCTACAGAACCATTGTGCTGACCTCATTGTTGTATACCTGTAAAACCTGGACAGTCTACCAGCTAGCTCCATGTCAGGAAACTGAATTTCTTCCATTTGAATGAGAGGAGGATTCTAAAGATCACCTGGCAGAATAAAAAAATAGACATTGAGGTCCTTTTTTCAAGCTAAACTGCCAAACATTCCGACTCTACTACAGAGAGCACAACTCCGTTGGTCTAGCCACATTGCTCAAATGACAAATGTACACTTGCCAAAAATATTATTTTTTGGAGAACTCATACAGGGCAAGTACTCACAAGGTGGTCAGAAAAAGCTATACTAGTACACTCTCAAGCTCTCTTGTTAGCACTTGAGAATTGATTGTATGACATGCGAGACACTGGCACAGGATTCTCCAGTATGGCGTGCCCTATCAGAGAAGGTGCTGTGCTCCAGGAGCAAAGCAGAATTGAATTAGCTCAGATGAAACTTGAGATGTGCAAATAAGAGAGTCCACTCCAAATATTCACAGAGAGTATTTGTGTCCAACCTGTGGCAGAGCATTCTGAGCTTGTATTGGTCCTATCAGCCACAGGCACAGGCACTGTAACTAGACTCTAATTTAGAGCTGTCATTTTGGTTCTCTTCCAGAATGAAGGACTCACTAGTAATTGAGTATTCCGTATTCTAAGTGCTATCTGGGTATCTTACTTTAAGAATCAGATAATGCTTGCAAATTAAAAGGTGAGAAGGCTTAAAAGCACATTTGATAAGCCAATTAGCCCTCTTTTGTATTTTGCCTCATTAAAATCAACAGATTTTAGTTGGGATAAAAATAGGATAGGTAAATTAAAAGTCAAATACTCAGGCTCTTTGATCTCTAATAATTTATATTTAAATGATTTTAAATAAATTTTATATGGTATGATATAATTATTAAGAATGAAAAAGAAAAATCTGAGGTACTTTGGGGCAACATAGATAAAATGAGGAAAGAAAAATTATGTTTCTTTTCTCCATAAAATTTATGGAGGTTATTATTATTTTTCAGGGCTGAGTGTGAGTCAGGGCCTAATATTCATCCCTCATTTATTTTATTATATTTATTACAGTTAATTTATTCATCTTTTCTCATGTTCATTATCATTTCCTATCTTCCAGTATTTAAAAGTCATCTGTCAGATGACTCTATCTGTTAGAGTAGGATCTGTGTGAGTAGAAGGAAGGGGGAAAAAAATGGATTTAATATTGATAATATTTGGAACCTGATTAGAAGTTGAGAGGAGGGAAGAGCAGTGAGATAGAGAAAAGAGGAAAGGAAGACTCCAAAGTTATGAATTTATTGACAGTGTGTTCTGTCCACTAGAGTTTAATGATTGGTCATGCAAAAATGGACCTTCATAGGATCATGGAGTCTAATATGGACACACAGAGGCAATATAGAGCACAAATTTTGAGTCATACTTTGTACCCTGTCTTCTTTTTCCCTCTCCTACACTACCTCCTCCATTTCCTTTAATCCAATATTTATGTATGTATTAACTTGTCTTACCAATTAGATTTTCTAGAAATCAATTGAACAAAGAAATTCTGAGTCCTTGGAGTCTCATGTTTTCTAAGTCATTCACTCAATTTAGAGCCAAGTTAGTATTCAAAGCCATGTTGAATGTAAAGTATGCTAGGGGTTAGTCTACTTGTTACTTCAGTGATGATGAGAAAGAAAATTGTCTGTTGTCTTCCTAAGCAGCTTCTCTATTAATGGGTCCCATTAAGCCATAAAAATATGAGTGAAGAAACTATTTTTCCATGACTGTTCTAATAATGAGTCTATCCTGACAACTCTATACCTTAAGTATTTAAGTATCCACAAGCAGACAACTGTTTCTTAAAGCTAGCTTCCCTTTGCTGGCATATTTTTGAGCTTCAAAATCCATTAAAAAATGTGATAACCTTCCTTCTTCCCATCCTCCCATTGGGATGCAGAGAAGCAATGCTCCTTCCCCTTCATTCCTACTGCCTCCCCCCCCCCCCATCTCTCAGACACAATGTAAGTAAGCAGTGTTCAATGTATGGCAACAATATTCAGTTTTTTAAAATTAATTTCCCTTTTCAAAATTAGTTATATATATATATATATATATATATATATATTTTACAGTACCATTGTGCTGACCTCATTGTTGTATACCTGTAAAACCTGGACAGATATATATATATATATATATATATATATATATATATATATATATATATATATATATATATATATATATATACATATCTTATAATCAAGAATGTCTCATTCCCTTTCTAACTAGTAGATCCAAAATTGAATAACTTTCCATGAGAACCAATTAAATCTGTCTCCTGATTTTTGACAGTTATCAGATACAAAATACACAAACAAATTCTTCCTCCAGGTATCTAATTTCTGAGGTTATTTTTAGGTTTGATATAAGCTCTTTAATTTTACAAATTTAAGGGACCTTTTTTTCTAACACTTCTTTTGTAATGATTTCTTTTTCTTTCTATTTATCTCTTTCCTCATAGTCTCATTATAGTAAAAACATTCTTAGGACTTCCTTTTTCACCAGTTTCACAGATGCCCAGTATAGCAGATATTAAATTTCCTCTGATTCCAAAAGAGTAAACCAGGGTAAGTTCATTTCAGTGCTTCCTGTGTGGAAATGACAGGTGGTTAAAAGGACATTTTATAAAACTGAATTTGGTCTGGCAGCTACTGTACTCCGACAACTTTACCATATTTTTTCATTATTATTGTTCTCCATGCAAAATGGGATTTATCACCATCTGGTCCTTTGTCATCTTCTGTTAGGTTGACTTTCATCTCGCCTATAACACATAGTCATTTCAGGGTAGCATAGTTCCTGCTCATGAACCTTCATCCTTAGGATCCATGATAGTTCTTCCTGAGAGAGTATATGTAGTATCCAGTTAACTCTGAGTACACAGCTAGCAAGAGTGTATCTTTCTCTTGATCATCTCTGGAGCAGACATATTTCTTTATACAATTTATACTGAATTCAAGTCCTCTTTCTAATGTCTACCCAACTACTTTGAGAGTAGCAAAATGCTTCTTAGTGGGAAGCTGGTTATTCTCTTCCATATAAATCTGTTGACATATATAGATATAAGCCCTAATCCTATCCCTAACTTGAAAAGAATCATATTGTTCTGGGATTCCCCCTTTATACTTCTCCAATCACTCCCTTGATCTTGAGACAGCCGGGTGTTACTGTCCCAATCAGAGATTTCTAAACTACCTATCATCTCTATCTCTGGGATTGAAAATTTAATCAATATTGTATTTTCTCCTGTGAAGGGCATGACAATCTATAGCCCTATGACTTCATTTAGAATTGCTATACTTCTGACAGAATCTATTCCCTGACCATTATTTATAAATGTTCTCATAAATGTCAGCTCCATTCTTGGGTGTTCCTTTCCCATTCTTCTCTCCTTTTTGTGCTCTCTAGAACCCCTGTTTTGGGTTAATAAATTGTCCTTTAAATTAAACCTATATGTTGGCACTGTACTATTACTTTGCATACATTTTGTATTTGTTTACAAATAGTGTTTCTTCTATAATAGAACATAAACTCCTTGAGGACGGGATATTAAATTTTGGCTTTGCACTTACAGAGCTAGCAAAGTTCCTGGTACATAGTAGATACTTAAGAAATGATTGTCAACATATGACTAAGTGGGATTTATATCAGAAATGTAGGGCTGGTTCAATATTAGGAAAATAATCAGCATAATTGATCATATGAATAACAAAAATAACAAAAGTCACATGATTATATCAATAGATATAGGAAAAGCTTTTGAAAAAAATGCAACTTTTATTCCCATAGAAACATTAGAAAATATAGGAATAAATTATTTAAAATGATTAATTTAAATGATCAATAATTAAATGATTAATTAGTTAAATTTAAATAATTAATTTTATTAAACTTATTAAAATGATAATAGATATGTAATAGATACATAATATCTATCTAAAACCATCAGCAGGGGCATCTAGGTGGCATAGAGATAGAGCACTGGCCCTGAAGTCAAGAGGACCTGAGTTCAAATCCGGCCTCAGATACTTAATACTTTCTACTTGTGTGACCCTGGGCAAGTCACTTAACCTCAATTGCCTCAGCAGGGGAAAAAAAAAAAAACAGCAAACAATCCCAATAAAATTAGAAGTAAAACAAGGATGCCTATTATCATTTCCATTATTCAATAGAATAATAGAAATAATATCAATAGTACTAAAGACAAGAAAAAGAAACTGAAGGTTTAGAATAGACAGTGAGGAAATAAAATATCACTTTGCAGACAATTTGATAATATAATTAGAGAATCTTAGAGAATGAATTAAAAAATACTCAAAATAATTCACAACATTAGCAAAGTTGAAAGACATAAAATAAACCCACATAAATTATCAGCATTTCTATATATTATCAACAAAGTCCAGCAAGAAGAAATAAAAAGAGAAATTACATTTTGAATAACTATAGATAATATAAAATATTCAGGAATCTACAAGGCAAACTCAGGAATTACATGAACACACTTACAAAATATTTTTTACTCTATATGAATACACTTACAAAATACTTTTTACCCAAATAAAGATAGATCTAAACAATTGGAGAAATATTAATTGCTGAAGGGTAGGCTGAACCAATAATGTAAAAATGACAATTCTTTCTAAATTAAGTTACCTATCACTGTTCGATCTCAAACTTACAAAAGCAAAATTAAAAAGCAATAATCACAAAAACAGTTTGTTATTGGCTAAGAAATAGCGGTGAATTAATAGAATACACAGTAATAAATGATCATACTAATCTGATGTTTGATAATCCAAAGATCCAAGTTTTGGGGACAAGAATTTCTATTTCTATTCTAATTTTTAGAAAAACTGTAAAGCAGTTTATCAGAAATGAGGCATAAATCAATCTCTCACACCATCTCCTAAGAGGGCAAAATGGGTGCATGAGTTAAATCTATAAAGAGTGATATCATAAGCAAATATGGGAATCTATGGATAAAGAAAGAATTTGTAACTAAATAAAAGAAGTAAAAAGGATCACAGTAAGTAAAATCCACGTTGGCATAGAATTATTTTTTTTTTTTTTGCACAAATAAAAACAATGTGGCCAAGATTAGAAGAAAAGCAGAAAACTAGAGGGGAAATTTATAGCAAGTTTCTCTGATAAAGACCTATTTCTTGATATACAAAGAAATGAGTCAAATTTATAAGAATATAAGTCATTCTTTAATTGATAAATGGTCAAAGGATATGAACAAGTAGTTTTTAGAAGAAGAAATAAAAATTATCTATAATCACATGAAAAAATATTCTAAATCACTATTGATTCAAGAATGCAAACTAAAACAACTTTCTAAGTTAAAACCTCACATCTGTAATACTGGCTAGTGTATTATAAGCCCTAATCCTATCCCTAACCTGAAAAGAATCATATTGTTATATAACAATAAATAGGGACACTGATTACTGTTGGTGGAGTTGTGAACTGATACAACCATTCTGTAGAACAATTTAGGAACTATGCCCCAAAAGTTGCAAAATTGTACATGCCTTTTGACCTAGGAATACCACTTGCTATATCCTAAAGAGATCAAAGAAAAATGAAAAGGACAAAAATATTCATAGCAGTTCTTTTTTTGTGGCGGCAAAGAATTAGAAATTGAGGGGTGTCCATTAATGAGGGAATGACTGAACAAATTGTGATATATGATAGTGAATGAATGCTATTTTGCTATTTAAAATGATAAGAAGAATGTTTTCAAAAAAACCTGGGAAAATGTATATAAAATGATGTGAAGTGAACAGAACCAGGAGAACAATGAACACACTAATAACAATATTATATGATGTGATCATATATATAATAGGATAATAATATATAAATATCACCATTAATATTAATTATTTAATTATATTATAATTAAATATATTATATACAATATAATAATTAATTATATTAATAAAATTAATATAATTAATATTAATTTATTAATAATAATGTAATATACAACTCTGAAAGACTTAGCTATTTGCAGCAATACAATGATATAAGACAATTCTGAAGGACTCATGATTAAAAAAAAAAAAAAATTGCTCCAGGAAGCCTAGGAATGATAAGACAACACTGAATAGCCATGGTTAGACTTGGAAATACACTCAAAAGAAGGACAACAATATCATAGAGAGGAGGAAGGGGTGTTGATAATGAACTTGACCTATATCGTAGTACTGCCTTAAAAAGGAATACAAGGCTTAGATTCTTGATTACCTAAGAAATGAATCCTAGTAGGGCATTCATTTGGTCTATTCTTAACTGGTTCTTCATATACGGCCAGCTCTACCCAAAGCATATGTAGCTCTCTAAATTTGTATCACAAAGAAAATTCTGAAAAGGGTAAGAACCATTTTAATCTTTGGAATCACCATGGCACCTTACTTCAATGAATTGCTCATAGCAATACTTAATAAATGTTTATAAAATGAATGGGAATGAAATTATAATGGAAGCTCCTTGACAGCAACAAGATATGGTGGTTTGAGTTTGTTTTTTGCTTTGGTTTTTATTTTTTGGCTTTTCATTGTATCACAAATCTTTAGCACCGTTCCTGTCATATAGTGAACAAGTAATAAATGTTTGTCTACTGGGATGACTCTTGATTCTTATTCCCCAAATACTACAACTCTTTGATTTAAAACTTTGATTTCTAATAATAATATAATTTCAAATATGAAGATTTCTATTTATAGTGACTGTCTAAAGCAATATTCTGAATTGATATATTTCTCTCCAAATGTCTAAAGCACAACTTTGCTATACTCAAGTTTGGGTTGATGCTCATAACTACTGTAATACTCTGACTAAAACCAGAGGAGTTGGGCCATATGAAGTCCCAGAAGCATGTGTAACGTGTGCCCTGGAGCCTTCAGCCAGTTTTCTGGCTTGCAGACATGCTGCCATCTAAACTGACCTTCTGCCCTTTGAGAAATGCTATGTGGACTTGGAATATGTCCCTGGAGACTCTTTAATTGGGAACTTGCTTCCAAAAGTTTACACAGGCCCAATGTTGCAGCTGTCCTTTGTTTCATCTTACTAAGAGTGAAACCAGAGCTTGCAGTTAGTTAAAGTTAGTCCTGTACATGGATCTTCTGTTCCCAGATGTGCATGAAGGCAAATATCATGAAAATGAGAAGAAGCCTTTAGTAAGGAATATGGAAAAATTTAGAATACAAAACCCTAAATATACCTAATAGTCACAAGTGTCAGGCTGATTTGAGGTTAGGAAATAAGTTGAGGATAAGAAATATATTTCATTTAACAAGGAGATTCCTAAAGAAAACTAATTTGTTTATCCCCGCAATGACCCTGTGATTTACAAAAACTAAAGTTTTGGAAAGGTTATTTACTCACCTATGATTGTAAAACTAATCAATGAACAAAGAAGAGTTACCAGGATAGTGATGATCCTTGAAATCATACACATGAGGGTAGTTTAAAGGGTTAGATAATGCCAAAGGATGTCAAGGGGTTGTATTTTGTGTGTGTGTGTGTTTTACCCCAAAGGGAGGAATATTTAGGCTTGATGAATAAAGAAAAAAATTCCTAACAAATGGAGCTATACTAAAGTGGAACGGGATGCTTTGTGAGGTAGAGGGTTGCCTTTCACTGGAGGTATTTAAACAAACAATGGATGACCATTTATTAATTATGCTATAAAAGATTTTTGTCAGATACTGTTATATGTAAATGGTCTGTTTTATCTTCTAAGACTAAGCTTTTAAGATTCCTTAAAATGAATTTAAGAAGGTTTAAATATTACAATAGATACTAAGAGTACCGGGATACACTCACTGACCCCTTGTTAGACTTTATCCACCTTAGTCCCTGGTACAGCTTAGTTTCTACTCAAATCAAATGAGGCAGCAGCTATGTATGAAACCACTTCAAAGCCTCAAATGATAAATGCCAAAAGTATATTTTGACTGGATTTAACCAAATTAACTTGAATTGCTGAGGACTTTTCCTCTTTTAAAAATTAATGGTGTAAAACATTATTTTAAAAACATTGGGATGAGCTATCTCTGGGGAATTAACTACAAAAGAGTTTAGAAACAAGATAAGATTTTTATTTTCCCTCTAAGGAAAAAAACATAATTTATTTTAATGTTAGTACAATATGTAATGAAGTTTAAAGAACTCACAGATCTATTATTGAATATGATGTAATTTCTAAGCTCAAACTGATTCGTACCTTTCTCTAGTAGGGGAGATAAACATAAGTATTTATGTCTAGATATAATTACAATATAAGGCTTTAGGATCATAGACCCTGAATAGGAAGGGAATTTTGCAGGTGAAGAAACTGAAGTCCAGAGAGGCTAAGTTATTTGCACAACATCATCCATATAAAAAAGTGACTATGCCAGGATTTGAACAAGGGCTTGGATTTGAATCTGGATCCTATGATAAGAAAGCCAGATCCCTTGATAAATCATTTTAGAATCAAATTGTTAATAAAATCAAGTAGTTTCAATATGTAAAGTCAATTTCTGACTTACTTTATATGATAGTGTAACCTCCATGAAAATAAATGCAGTTCTTTGAGATAACTAGAGGAAATCTAATATTTATTATTATTATTTTTGAATTGGTAAAAAGTACTTAGGAGATTATTTGCTAAAAATATGACTGATTAAGAAAGATATAAATTGTAGGCCAATGGAATACAAAAGGAGAATGAAAATAAATGATTTCCTTAACATACTAAAAAAAGTAGTTTTATTTCAACTAAAAATAGTCCTGAAAATGTATCATTTAGATTCTTAAAGTCTTGGCAGGCTGATAAAAAGAATGAGTGGACTGTTAAAAAAAATTTTTAGATAAGTAAAATTGTCCCTCTTCCTTTACTTCCTTTACTATGAGTTTGAATCTAACTGGAATTAACATTAAATCATGTTACTTGTTCTTTTTGTTAGGAATTCTCTGATTAGAAGAACAAATATGCATTAGTCAACCCAATTTTCTATAGCCTATTGTGCTTTTTATTTAAAAAATTAAAGGTTGGAACTAGAAGGAAACTTAGGGAAACAATAGAGATACGAAATAGATTTAAGTGAGTTGAGTCTGCTGTGATTAAAAAAAGCTACGGAGTAAACGTTAGTCATATGATGTCACTGTGGCCCTTGCAAAAGTAAAGGTAACTTTTAAAGTCTCCCAAAGGGAAAAGAAACACTAGATCATGGTTATGTATCTAGTTTGTAATATGTGAGGTCTGAAGTAAACCGTAATAAAAGGCCAAAGGAAAAACACATCTGCCACCTTGTGTAAAAGTAGATTATTACAATTTTTAATGTTTATTTTTATGGGGTACAAGTCCAATACTGTAATAACCCATTTATCCAATATCATAGAATATAATTGGTCTGGATGAGTAAATCTATACTAAGAAAACTGTTTGAAATGCTAAAAGTTAAAAAAAGCTATGTATTTTTTGAGTGAAGAATGTTTATTAAATATACTTTATAACTCTCTTATTTACTAAATAGAATATACTAGACATAATATTTAAGGACTTAGTTATTATTATGGATATCAATAATTGTACTGGACAGTAATGGTACTTAGGATTAATAATGTGAATCAGATCATCTATTCCTATTTAAAAGATAATATAAAGATAGAAAATGAAGCATAAACTATTGAAAAGAATACTGGATTAGTTGCCAAAGAGCCTGGTATCTAACTTTAATTTTACCATTAACTTGTTTTATGATTTTGGGCAACTTATTACAGGCAGACCTGAAAGGCATTGCAGTTTGGTTCCAGATCATTGCAATAAAGCAAATAGTGCAATAAAATGAGTCACACAGACTTTCTGGTTTCCTAGTACATATGAAAACTATGTCTATAATATACTATAGTCTTTTAAGAGTGCAATAGTATTATGTCTAAAAAAAGCAATGGACATATTTTAATTAAGAAAAAACGCTATTGCTAAAAAAAAATGCTATCATCTGAGTCTTCAGTGAATCATAATCTTTTTTTGCTGGTGGAGGATTTTTGCCTCAGTGTTCATGGCTACTGAGAAAGTTACTTTAATGAGTCCTTTTAAAGAAGGTTCTCCAGTCCTTTCACTGCTCTAATTGTGTTCTTGTGGACATTCCATTTTATTAATATCTTTCAAACATCATGTATTGTTGATGTGGTCTGACCAAGAAAAGGAGAACAGAACTAATTGCTTGTTTGGGACACCATTGTTTTTCTCAATGCAATCTGGAACAGTATAACTTTTCTGGCTGCTATCTCATACTATTAAATCACATTGAACTTGGTTCATTAAAATCCCTCCCTTAAACTTTTCTGCAAGAATTGTTGTCTATTCTCCTTCATTCTAAATTTACAAAGACTTTTAAATAATTCATGTCTTGACAATAATTTCTATGAAATTTTTATTCAATTCAGTCAATTGTGCTAATCTTTGGATCCAGATTTTCCAGATTTCATACCATCTACCATCTTGAAATGTCATCTATAATCACTGTCATTTTGATCAATGTCTATTGATCATGGTTACAAAATTAAAAAAAACTTTTTTTAGCAGTATAGCACTAGGGAAATATTGCTAGAGCACTCCACTGGAGAACTTCCTCTAAGTTGGTATAAAGCTACTCATGACTTCTTTAGGTTGAGTCATTGAGTTCTTACTTCCCTTAACTGTACTATCACTTAGCCCATATTTCTCTATTTTATCTCTTTGTGCCTGTTGAGGCATAAGCTAAGAGATTTTGTTAAAATATTTGCTGAAAATGCAGGCATACACTGTGTGAGCATTCTTTAATCTACCAAGATAGTTACTCTATCAAAAAAGGGAGTGGAAAACTTAGTTTGGCATGATTTCTTACTGTTTCCCCTTTCTTTGTATTCATATGCCAACCCCTTAATCATGTGTTCTAGAACTTTTTCAAGATTAGAAGTGAAATGTTTTGGTCTAGAGCAGGTGTTTGCAAACTATGGTCCAGGGTCAAATTCAGACTGCCTCCTGTTTTTGTATGGCCAGCTGGTTTGACATTTTAAAATTTAACAAAGCTTTTTTTTTTTTTTTTTAAATGTCAAAGCCATTCTTAACTGGCATACAAAAACATGCAGTAAATCAGGTTTTTCCTGTAGGGAGAAATTTGCTGAGTTCTCCTTTTGGAAAATCAGAAGGGCATTCACATTGCTCCAGTCTTATATAACTTTTCTTCTCCACTATCTTTCCATAATCATCAACAGTAGCTCAACATGTCTTACAGTTATTTGAGCCCACCACAATGCAGTTTTTCTAGACTTGAAGTTTTAGTTCAGATGACTGTTGCCTGATTACCCTCTCATTTATCTTAAGTTTCCACTATTGCTAAAAATTTATGTTCTATCCTTTCCATTCTAAAGATAATTCTTTAAAGAGAAAACAAAGCAAAATAAGGTGAATAATTTAACTTTTTCACTGTAGTCCATTATATACATCCCATTCTTCCCAGAGGTTTCATCCCTTCTTTAAATGTCCTCGCTCCTAATTTAGCTTTTTAAAATGACCTTTTTGTTGTTTTTATCATTCTTTGGTAGCCTGAAAACATTGTGGGTTTTCACACTCTTGAAAATATTCTTAGAGGCCTATTGTTGTTCTTGCTGTTTAGTCATGTATATATTTGTTGTTCAGTTGTATCTAAATGAACCCATTTGGGGTTTTCTTGGCAAAGATTCTGGAGTGGTTTGCCATTGCCTTCTCCAACTCATTTTATAGATGAAAAAAAACTGAAGCATACAGTTAAGCAGCTTCCACAGAGTCACATAGCTAGTAAGTATCTGGGACAAGATTTGAACTGAGAAAAATGAATCTTTCTGACTCCAGGTAGGCATTCTATTCATTGTACTACCTAATATTCTTCTGAATTCATTTTTAGTTCATAATCAGCCTTATCCTCTTCTTCCCCCTCCCTACTTAATAGTATTTCATTTTTTTCTAATCACATGTAAAAATAGTTTTCAACATTCACTTTTTTAAGATTTTGATTTCCATTTTTTTCTCCCTGTCTCCCCCCTGCCCAAATAGCAAACAAACAATCTGATATAGGTTTTATATATGGTGAAAAAAATCAGAACAATAGAAAAAAAAAGTGGAAATAGCATTTTCTGATCTGCATTCGGACTCCATAGTCCTTTTTCTGCATGTCGATAGCATTTTCCATCATGAATCTTTTGGAGCTATCTTAGATTACTATATTGCTGAGAATAGCTAAGTCTTTCACAGTTGATCATCAGACAATATTGCTATTATTATGTACAATGTTCTCCTAGTTTTGCTCACTTTACCAAAGTGCAAATAAATATTACTAGGTTTTCTGAAAACACTCTCCTTGTCATTTCTTATAGCACAGTATTATTCTACTACATTCATATATCATAACTTATTCAGTCATTCCATAATTGATGGGCATCCCCTCAATTTCCAATTCTTCACAACCACAAAATGAGCTGCTATAAACATATTTTTTAACATATGGGTCATTTTCCATGTTTTTATGATCTCTTTGGAATACAGAGCTAGTAGTGGTATTACTATATTCAAAGGGAATGCATAGTTTTATGGATCTTGGAGCATAGTTCCAAATCACTCTTCAATATGGTTGGATCCATTCACAACTCCACCAACAATGCATTAGTATTCCAATTTTCCATATCTTCTCCAACATTTATCATGTTTCTTTTCTGTCATATTAACAAGTTTGGAAAGTGTGAGATAGTACCTCATAGCTATTTTAATTTGCATTTCTCTAATCAATAATGATATAGTGCATTTTTTCACATGAGTATAGATAATTTTAATTTCTTTATCTTAAAACTGTTTCCACTGATCTACTATTTTCTTTTTTAACCACTACCAGATAGTTTTGATGATTGCAGCTTTATAATGCAATTTTAGATCTGATATGGCTAGGCTACCTTTCTTCACATATTTTTTCCCATTGAGTCTCTGAATAACTCCTTTTTGTTTTTCCAGATTACTTTTGTTATTCTCTAGGTCTATGAAATAATTTTTGGTAGTTTGATTGGTATGGCACTAAATAAGTAAATAAATATAAGTAGAATTGTTATTTTTATTATAGGATAATAAATAGGTTCAGCCTATTATTATAGCTTAATAAGTAGACTCAGTCTATACATGAGCTACTAATATTTTTCCATTTGTTTAGATTTGAGTTTATTTGTGTGAAAAGTATTTTATAATCATATTCATATAGTTCCTGTGTTTGTATTTTACACTATATACAATTGTAAATGGAATTTTCCTTTCTATCTCTTGTTCCTGGGCTTTATTGATTATATTTAGAACTGCTGATGATTTATTTAGGCTTATTTTATTTCCTGCAACTTTGCTAAAGTTCTGAATTATTTCAAGTAACTTTTTTATTGCTTCTTTAGGATTCTCTAAGTTTACCATCATATCATCTTCAAATAGTAATAATTGTGTTTCCTCATTGCCTATTCTAATTCCTTCAATTTAATTTTTTTCTCTTATTGCTAAATATAAAGATTTCTACTACAGTATTGAATAATAGTGGTGACAATGGTCATTCTTGTATCATCCCTCATCTTGTTGGGAAAGTCTCTAGTTTATCCTTATATGTGTATAATCCTCATGCTTTTAGATAGGTACCATTATTATTTTATGGAAAACTCCATTTATTCTTATGTTCTCTAGTATTTTTAATAGATGTGAGTTTTGTATTTTGGCAAAAGTTTTTTCTATTGAGGTAATCATATGATTTCTGTTGGTTTTGTTATTGATTATGATCCATTATACTGATAATGTTCCTATTGAACCCGCCTCCATTCCTAGTATAACTCTAAAGTGGTCATAGCATATTATCCTTGTGATAAATTGCTGTGATCTCTTTGCTAATATTTTATTTAAAATTTTTGCATCAATAATCCTTTAGGGAAATTGGTCTGTAATTTTCTTTCTCTGCTTTGACTCTGCCTGGTTTAGGTATCAGTACCATATCTATATTATAAAAAGAATTTGGTAGGACTACTTCACCTATTCTCCAAATAGTTTATGTAGTGTTGGAATTAATTGTTCTATAAATGCTTCATAAAAGTTACTTGTAAATCCATCTGGGCATGGGAATATTTTCTTAGGAAGTTCATGGATGACTCATTCAATTTCTTTTACTAACATGGTTATTTAAGTATTTTATTTCCTCCTCTGTTAATCTGGGTAATTTAATTTTTTTGTTTGTTTGTTTTATTGGGGAGTTGGCAAGTAAATTGAGGTTAAGTGACTTTCCCAGGATCACACAGTTAGGAAGTGTTAAGTATCTGAGGTTGGATTTGAACTCAAGTCCTCCGAGCCAATGCTCTATCTACTGTACCATTTAGCTGCCCCAGTAATTTATGTTTTTGCAAATATTCATCCATTTCACTTAGATTATCAGATTTACTGGTATACAATAGGCAAAATAGTTCCTAATTATTACTTTAATTTTCTCTTCGTTGGTGAATTCACCCTTTCATTTTTGATACTGGTAATTTGGTTTCTTCTTTCTTTTTTAAATCAAATTAACCAAAGGTTTATCTATTTTATTGTGTTGGTTTTTTCCCCCATAAAACTAGCTCTTAGTTTTATTTATTAGTTCAATAGTTTTCTTATTTTCAATTTTATTAATCTTACCTTTGATTTTCAGAATTTCTAATTTGATATTTATTTAGGGATTTTTAATTTGTTCTTTTCCTAGCTTTTCTAGTTACATGACCAAATCATTGATCTCTTTTATGCATGTAAACATTTAGAAATTTAATATTTCCCCTAGAACTATTTTGGTTGCAACCCAGAAGTTTTAGTATGTTGTCTCATTATTGTCATTCTCTTGGAAGAAATAATTGATTGTTTAAATCATTTTAAATTATTAAATGTTGTTTGATTCACTAATTCTTTAGGATTAGATTATTTAACGTCCAGTTAATTTTAATATATTTTACATAGCCCTTTATTCTATGCAATTTGTATTGTATCATGATCTTAAAAGGATGAATTCAAAATGTCTGCCTTTCTGTATTTGATTGTGAGGTTTTTATGCCCTAATACATGGCCAATTTTTGTGTAGGTGTCATGCACCACTGACAAAAAAGGTATATTGCTTTCTATCCCCTTTCAGTTTTCTCCAGAAGCCTATCATATGTTTTCTAAAATTCTATTCACCTTTTTAATTTCTTTCTTGCTTATTTTGTGGTTAGGTTTATTTAGTTCTGAGAGAGGAAGATTGAAGTCCCCCACTAGTGTAGTTTTGCCATCTATTTCTTCCTGTAACTTACTTAACTTTTCTAATAATTTAGATGTTATATCACTTGGTGCAGATATGATTAGTATTTATATTACTTTATTATTTCTGGTATTTTTAATAAAATATCGTTTCCTTTCTTATCTCTTAATTAGATCTATTTTTCCTTTTACTTTGTATGAAATCAGAACTGCTTTTTATTCTTAACTTCAGCAGAAGGATAATATATTCTGTTCCAGAATTTTATTTTCACTCGGAGTCTGTTTCTCTGCTTCAAATGTATTTCTTGTAAACAACATATAGATGGGTTCTGGTTTTTAATCTGATCTGCTGTTTCCATTTTATGGGAGAGTTCAACCCATTCACATTCACAGTTATGATTATTGACTGTGTTTTTCCTTCCATTTTATTTTTTCCCATTTAAACTTTTCTCTCTCCTTTCATCCTGTCCCTCCACACCAAGATTTTACTCATGACCACCACCTCCCTTAATCTGCCCTTCCTTCTGTCTACCCCTGCTTTTCTTTCCCCCTTCCTCTTTTACTTTAGCCTTTCTTCTATTCCCTCTTCTTCATTTTCTTCCCCATTTCCCCTCCTACTATCCTATAGGACAAAATAAATTTCTCTACTCAACTGAGTGTGTCTATTATCCACTCTTTGAGGCAAATCCAATGAGATTAAGGTTCAAACAATGCTCTCACACACATCGCTCCATATACATTTCTTTGCTTCTACTGTAATAGGTCTTTTGCCCTTCTTCATATGATGTAATTTATCCCACTCTGGCTCCCCTCTTCTTTTTGCAGTACAGTCTTTTTTCACTCCTTAATTTTTTTTAGATCATCACATCAAATTCAACTTATGCCACTTCTGTCATGTTCACCCCTTCTAACCCAAAGATATAGTTCTCAAGAGTTACAAGTCTCATATTCATGTGTAGGTATGTAAACAGTTTAACCTTATTGAATAACATTTGTTTGTTTTCTTTTTTCCTATTTACCTTCTCTTTAGCCTTGTATTTGAAGATCAAATTTTCACTCTGGTCTTGTCATCCAGAAAATTTGAGAGCCTCCCTTTTAATTAGATGTCCACTTATTCTTCTGAAATTTTGCTATGTAGTTGATTCTTCATTGTAATCCAAGTTCCTTTTACTTCTGGAAAATTATATTCCAAACCCTCTAATCCTTTAATGGAGAAGATGCTAAGGCTTGTGTTATCATGATGGTGGCATCTTGATATATGAATTGCTTCTTTCTGGCAATTTGCAGTATTTTTTTCTTGATCTGATAAATCTGGAATTTGGCTATAATATTACTTGATTTTTTCATTTAAGATCTCTTTCAGGAAGTGATTAGTAGAATTTTTCAAATAAAAATTTTATCCTCTGGTTCTAGGATATAGGGTAGTTTTCCTTGATAATTTTTTGAAAAATGCTGTCCAGGTTCCTTTTTAAAAATCATGTCTTTCAAGTAGTCTAATAATTCTGAAATTATGTTTCTTGGATCTATTTTCCAGTTCAGTTATTTTTCAATGAGGTATTTTACATTTTTTCTATTTTTTAATTCTTTTGATTTTTTTTTTTTTTTTTGGATTCTTAATGTCTCATAGATTCATTAGCTTCCACTTGCTCAATTTTAGTTTTTAAGGAATTATTTTCTTCCATTAGCTTTTGTATCTCCTTTCCCATTTGGTCAATTCTACTTTTTAAGGAGTTCTTTTTTCAGTGGATTTTTTTTTAAATATTTGGTCAATTATGTTTTTTAAGGAAATGTCTCTTTAATTTTTGTCCTTCCCTTCCAAGTTGTTGATTCTTTGTAACATGCCTCTCATTTCTTTTCCCAATTTTTCTTCCACCTCTCTTATTTGATTTTTAAAAACCTTTTTAAGGTCTTCCAATAAAGCTTTTGGGTCTTGAGACCAATTCACATTTCCCTTTCAGGTCTCACAGGAAGGGATTTTGACATTGTTGTCCTCTTCTCAGTTTGTGTTTTGATTGCCCTACCTCTTGTTTATTTCTTGCTAACTTATTAACTATTTCAAAGTTTTAAAATTGAGTTTTGCTCCTGGGGCACAGAACTGGACAATTGGGTCAAGAACCTGGTCATTGACTATGCATTGACACCTCAGGTGCTAGGTTTCCTCATTGTGCTGGACTGGTCAAGTTTAGTCACATTTCTTGCTTCCTAGTTTTTGAGGGTGGAAATTTACATTTTAATCTGAGACTAGAGGCCTCATAGCTTGCCTGCTGTGCCACTGGCATGCTGAGCCAGGACTGAAGTGCTTTAGCTGCTGATCTGTGGCTAAAGGCTTTCTGCTGGCTTGCCTAGACACCAATGTTCTGGGCTGCTCTGGGATGTGAGTCTCTTCTCCCCAAATGAGACGGTTCTTATAAGTTATTTTAAGCTATACAATTGTTTTTCACTCAGGTTTTTTGTGGATTATGTTGCTCCAAAATCTATTTAGAGACTTGATTTAAAAATTGAGATGGCTTCACTCCACCATCTTAATTTTACCTCTATCTCTTTCTCCTAAACAGATAGATAAGAGAAACCCATTGATTACTAGATAAATATAAGAGTTCCCCTCTACTAAGGATATGTGTGTATGCATGTGCACAAGGAGTTGTGCACTAGAAATTTATCAGTCTGTAATGACCCATGGGAAATTGTCTTAAATGAATGTGATTGTTTTCTCTTTAACTTGTTGGAGAGGCTTTCCTGAAAGATGAAAGATGCCTAAAGAGACAGTGGTGATACAAGACACTTGGTGAGCTATTTGAGGAAGGGGGAGAATAAGAGAGAATATGAAAGGACAGGAGGCAGCAGGTGGGACTGGTATTTGAGTAGATATCAGGTCTCAATTGCGGTTACCAACCCTTCCCTACCTGAGTTCAAAGAAAGTGCCAGAGGCTCAGGTGAAAGGAAATCTGTTTTTTTTTTTTTGAACTTTATCCTACAAAAGGACTGGTGCAAATGATAGTATTTTATCTACCCCTCATTTTTGTTTCTCTCAATAGGGAACATGGCACACATATCTGTTCTTTAAGATTTGTTTATGTTTTTAGTTTAAATAGCACTGAATGCCAATTTAGTTTAAAATTATTGGCCAAAGCTGTTTCTGGTTTGGCAACTCCATTATTTTGAATGGGAAGCCTGAGGGAAGAGTGCAGTGAAGCACATTACACAGAAAGGATAGAAAAAACAAGACAGACAATAGACTCTCTGTCTGAAATGCTAAGAGATGGCTATATAAGAGAGAATGTTATTAATTTTTTTAAAAATGTTTTACAGATCTCCTTTCTTCTAGACTTAGTTCAAAGTAGCTCTGGCTTTTTAGTGGAGTCTGAATTGCCCAGTCATAACTCTTTTACCTTCCCCATTATTCTATTCCAGGAATTCTCTGAGAAATAATTCTCTAGGGTGGAGCCAAGGGCATTGACTGGAGCAAAGGTTTAGACTCTTTATGGGGTCATGTAACTAAAAGTGAATTATGATTTATTATATTGAAAGTTTGATTTGCATATCTATTTTGTATACATATGTACTCTGAGTCACATAAAAATTTCTAGGCCAAAAAGAGTGAGTGGAAAAAGCTCTCGGAACAAGAGAGCTCACCTCTATGTACCCTATGTAGAGAATACATAGGGTTCAGGGGAAGGTATACAGACACAAAAGGGAAGTGTTTCAGGGATGAGGAGAGTCCATAGGAAAAGTTTATAAATATCTCCATTCTAAAGGTAGAGGGGAGAGGGGAGAGAGTAGGTTAGAAGGGCAAAGAGTCTCACCCTTTTCTCCTCAAGCAGCTCAATAGGCAATTTTTTTCTGCTGCATTTAAATAACCTGCAATAGATACCTTGTTGCATGTAAGGGATCTCATTGGCTATGAGTTACTTGTATGTGATCAACTTTCTTCTTCTTCACTATGTCTTAACTTTCCCTTTAGATTCTAATCATTTTTGTTTCAGGATTTAAAACATCCTTACTCCTCAATATGGCTGTAATACATGGAAAAGAGCCCTGGATTTTTATTTCAAAAGTCTACACAGGAATCTTGGCTCGTCTATATATTACACATATAACTTTTGATTCAATATCAAATCACAGTGCCTCAAATCTTTCATTTTCCTAGACTATAAATAAGGTGATTGGGCTAGATGATTTGAGGGCATTACCATTGGCTGTTTTCCAGACCTGGAACTCTTTTTTTCCTGGATATTTTGTCTTCCTTCAAATCTCAATTAAAGGCTTATCTTCTGCAAGAAGTCGTTGTTAATCCTTCTTAATCTTAATACTTTGTCCCTGGATTATCTCCAATTTTTATGGGGTGTGTGTGTGTGTGTGTGTGTGTGCGCGAGCGCGCACGCACTTTTTATGTACTTTTTTGCATTTTATTAGACCTTAAGAGCAGAGACTACTTTTGACATTCTTTATATTCCAGGGCTTGTTACAGTGCCTGGCAAATAGTAGTCACTTAATAAATTTTTGTTATCATTTCTTCTATATCTTTTCTTTGTTTTCATTTTATAATTGGTCTCATGAATTCTCCTTAGTCTCTAAGCTTATTAACTCATTATTATTCCTATTAGTCTTGACTCTATGGTCTGCCAGTTCAATAATATTCCACATTTAATCCTTCTTGAATCTCTCATTTCAGTTACCCTCTTCTCTTTCCTGCTGTCATTCTCAGGTAACCTCATGTGCCATGTCACTGATGAGAAAATTTAAAATGCTCATGGAAAGTATTTGCAGGAAGATCATTTTGAAAATTATTGCAGTCCTGAGGAATAAATGCATCTGCAAAGGAATATGTTGTCTCTCTACAACATATTTCTAGGTCTTCTATTCCTCCTGGATTTACCTTAACTCGAATCATATTAGCCAAGTTTCAATGGACCATTTGTGTCAAGTTTGTTTCTTTGGCAGAATTCATGTACCTCATGCACAGCATTCTGCTTATGTCAGATGAGGGCAGTTGGTTTAGCTTCATCACTCTGTACAACAAAATCCATGTTATTTCATTATTGGAAGGCTTTGTTTCCACTAAATCTATTCAATTTCAGCAAAATTCTGGTCCCTACCTGGACTCTCTTCTTTGATTTAACAAATCATTTTATTAGAATTGGTGAAACAATGGCCATTTATTGAATAGTATGAAAAGAGCAAGGAAGGAAATGGCACAGAATATGAATAAACTGTTGCACATATTATTTTTCAAACCAGTTACAGAGGCCTTTCAACCTTCCATTCATTCTTAGAATCTAATAAAAATAAACGTTTGTGTGGAAGGCAAAAGTTCTGCATTGAATGTGAACTATGAAAGTTGCAGCTAATGGATATTCATGACAGAGTATTCCAAGTGGATGTTGCAATCAATTCCTATCCATAATATGAATATGGACATTCTATGCAGGTTTTCATCAACAATTGTAATCTTTATGGTAAAAGGTGCTTTTTGTGTGTATGCAGAAGGACTGTTTCCCTATTAATATTTGTTCTTCTGTATCTTGCTATCCAATGAAGATAGAGGAGAGATCTCCAAGAAGAATACACTTCCAGAGTAATCAATATATCTCCAAAGAAATCCATAATCCATTGTCTTTATTTACTATATTTCTAGATCTTCTTTTCCAATAGAAATTACATTAACTCGAATCATATAAGCCAAATTTCAATGGACCATTTGAATTTTCAAGTTTGTTTCTCTGGCAGAATTCATGTACTTCAAAAGTACACATTCTGCTGATGCCAGATAAGACTAGTTGGTTTAGCTTCATCAATCTGTACCAAAAAATCCATGTTATCTTGTTATTGGAATGCTTTGTTTCCATCCAATCTATCCAATTCCAGCAAAATTCTGATCCCTTCCTAGACTCTCTTTTTCGGTTTAACAAAGCACTTTATTAGAATTGCTAAAATAATGGGCATTTATTGAATAGTATGAAGAGAGCAGGGAAGGAAACTGCACAAAATATGTATAAACGGTTTCACATATTATTTTTCAATCCCATTAGATCAAGGCCTTTCAACCTCCCATTCCTTTCTTTCAATCTAATGAAAATAAACACTTATGTAGAAGGGAAAAGTTCTGCATTGCATGTGAACCATGGAGGTTGTAGCTAATGAACATTTGTGAAAGAGTATTCCAAGTGGATGCTGCAATAAATTCCTATCCATAGAGTAAATATTGCAATTCTATGCAGCTTTCCATAAACAATTGTAATCTCAGTGGTAAAAGGCGCATTCTCCTATGCATAATGACAAAGTTTCTTTATTAATACTGGTTCCTCTGTATCTTGCTGTTCTATGAAAGTCAGAGATCTTCAAGGAAAAAATCTTTATTGAGAAATCAATGCATGTGCAAAGAAATCCCAAACCCAATGTCTTTCTACACTAAATTTCTCAGTTTTCATTTCCAACCAGAATTACCTTAACAGGAACCATATAAGGCAAATTTCAATGGACCACTTGCATTTTGAAGTTCATTTCTTTAACAGAAACTGTGTACCTTAGGTACTACATTCTGTTGATGCCAGATAAGAACAGTTGGTTTACAGTTCCAATTGTTCAGTGATGAAGAGAGTCCCTTAGGCCAAGGTCTTACAAACTTCCATTCCTTTCTTTAAGTCCAGTGAAAAGAAACACTTGCGTAGAAGGCAAAAGTATTGCATAGCATATGAACTGTGGAAGTTGCAGCTAAATTGGACATTCATGACAGAATATTCCAAGCAGATCCTGCAATCAGTTCCTATCCATAGGGTAAATATGGCCATTTTATGCATCTTTCAATCAATAATTGTAGTCTGTATTTTAAAGGCACTTTTTCTTTTGTGAAATGACAAAATTTCCCTATTAATATTTGTTCTTCTATAGCATACTATAGAAGGTAGTGAAGATAGAACAGAGATCTCCAAGGAGAATACATTTCTTGAGGAATCAATGCATCTGCAAAGAAATCCACAACCCACTGTCATTCTTCACTATATTTCTTGTCTTTTTTTCCAATCATAATTATGCTAATTGAAATCACATAAGCCAAGTGTCAATGGTGCGTATGCATTGTCATATCTGTTTCTTTAGCAGAATACATGTTTCTCAGGTACTGCATAATCCTGATGCTAGATAAGAACAGTTAGTTTAGATCCATACTCTATACACCAAAATCCATGTTATCTCATTATTGGAAAGCTTTGATTCCATCAAATATATCCAATTCCAGCAAAATTCTGATGTCTTCCTAGAATATGGTTTTCAGGTTAACAAGTCTTGTTATTAGTTGGTGAAATAATGGGCATTTGAAGATTTTGAAGAGAGCAGGGAAAGAAACTGCACAAAATAAGGATAAACTGATGCACATATTGTTTTTCAATTTGGATAGGCTGAGGCCTATCAACCTTCCATTCTTTCTTTGAATCTAGTGGGGAAAAAACACTTGTTTAGAAGGCAAAAATTCTGTGTTGCATATGAACCATAAAGGTTGCAGGCATTGGACATTTGTGACCGAGTATTCCAAGTGGATGTTGCAATCAATTCTTATCTATAGAGTGAATATGGTCATTCTATGCAGCTTTCCATCAACAATTGAAATATCGATGGTAAAAGGTACTTTTCCTATATGGAATAACAAAGATTCTCTATTAATATTTGTTCTATACTTTTGTGCTATACTTTGAAGGGAGAATAGAGATCTTGAAGGAGAATACATTTCCTGAAGAATCAATGAGTCTGCAAACAAATCCACAACTCATTGTCATTCTACTCTATATTTCTCAGGTTTCTTTTCTAGTGAGAATTATTGTAATTGGAATCATATAAGCCAACCATCAATGGACCATATGCATTGTCAAGTTTCTTTCTTTTATATATATATATATATATATATATATATATATATATATATATTATTTTTAAAGCTTTTTATTTTCAAACATATTCATGGATAATTTTACAATATTGACCCTTGCATTACCTTGTGTTTCAGATTTTCCCCTCCTTTGCCCCATCCCCGCTCCTAGATACAAGCAATCCAATAGATGCTATACATGTTAAAATATGTTAAATCCAATATGTATAAACATTTATACAATTCTCTTGCTGCACAAGAAAAATCAGATCAGAAAGGAATATAAATTAGTAAGACAACAAAGTGCAAGTGAAAAACAACAAAAAAAATGGGAATGTTATGTTGTAATTCACATTGAATTCCCTATACCTCTCTCTAGGTATAGATGGGTCTCTTCATCACAAGATCATTGGAAATGGCCTCAATTATCTCATTGCTGGAAAGAGTTACGTTCATCATAATTGATCATCACAAAATATTAGCGTGGCCATGTATAATGATCTCCTGGTTCTTCTCATTTTACTTAGCATCAGTTCATGTAAGTCACTCTAGGCCCTTCTAAAATCATCCTTCTGATTATTTCTTATAGACATTCATATACCATAGCTTATTCAGCCATTCTCCAACTTATGGGCAGCCACTCAGTTTCCAGTTCTTTGTCACTCCTGCCACAAACATTTTTGCACATATGGGTCCCTTTCCCTCCTTTAAGATCTCTTTGGGATATAATCCCAGTAGAAACACTACTGGGTCAAAGGGTATACACAGTTTGATAACTTTTTGGGCATAATTCCAGATTGCTCTACAGAATGGTTGGATCTGTTCACAGTTCCACCAACAATGCATCAGTGTCCCAGTTTTCCCACATCCCCTCCAACATTTGTCATTATCTTTTTCCTGTCATTTTAGCCAATCTGAGAGGTGTGCAGTGATATCTCAGAGTTTTCTTAAATTGCATTTCTCTGATCAATCGTGATTTAGAACAACTTTTCATAAGATTAGAATTGGTTTTAATTTCTTCATCTGAAAATTGTCAGTCAGTTCATATCCTTTGACCATTTATCAATTGAAGAATTTTTATTAATTTGAGTCAATTCTCTATATATTTTAGAAATGAGGCCTTTATCAGAACCTTTAATTGTAAAAATGTTTTCCCAGTTTATTGCTTCCCTTCTAATCTTGTCTGCATTAGTTTTGTTTGTACAAAAACTTTTTAAATTAATGTAATCAAAATTATCTATTTTGTGTTCATTTGTGAGTTCCAGTTCTTCTTTGGACACAAATTCCTTCCTTCTCCACAGATTTCTCTCTCTGAGAGGTAAAGTATCCTATGTTCTTCTAATGTGCTTATAATATCACTTCTTATGTCTAAATCATGAGCCCATTTCAACCTTATCTTCATATGTGGTGTTAGGTGTGGGTTAAAGACTAGTTTCTTCCATACTAGTTTCCAATATTCCTAGCAGATTTTGTCAAAATAGTGAGTTTTTATTCCAAAAGCTGGGGTCTTTGGGTTTGTGAAACACTAGATTGCTATAGTTATTGACTGTTTTGTCCTGTAATCCTACCTTATTCTACTGATCAACTACTCTATTTCTTAGTCAATACCAAATGATTTTGATGACTATTGCTTTATAATATAGTTTATGCTTTATGTAGTTTTAGGTCTGGCACAGCTAAGTCACCTTCATTGTCATTTTTTTCCCATTAATTCCTTTGAAATTCTTGACCCTTTGTTCTTCCAGATGAACTTTATTATTATTTTTCCTAGATCTGTAAAATAATTTCTTGGGAGTTTGATTGGTATGGCACTAAATAGGCAGATCAATTTAGGTAGTATTGTCATTTTTATTATATTCTCTTGGCCTACTCATGAGCACTTGATATTTTTCCAACTGATTAGACCTGACTTTATTTGTGTGGAAAGTGTTTTGTAATTGTGTTCGTATAGTTCCTGACTTGCTCTTGGCAAATAGATTACCAAATATTTTATACTATCAACAGTTATTTTGAATGGAATTTCTTTTTGTATCTCTTGCTGCTGGACTTTGTTGGTAACATATAAAAATACAAATGATTTCTGTGGATTTAATTTGTAGCCCACAACTTTGCTAAAGTTGTGAATTATTTCTAGTAGTTTTTTAGTTGATTCTCTAGGGTTCTCTTAGTGTACCATCATATCATCCACAGAGAAATAATTTGGTTTTCTCATTATCTACTCTAATTCTTTTCATCTCTTTTTCTTTTCTTATTGCCAAAGCTAACATTTCTAATACAATATTGAATAATAGTGGCGATAGTGGGCAACTTTGTTCACTCCTGTTTTTTTTTTATTGGTAATGGTTCTAGTTTGTTTCCATTACATATGATGCTTACTGATGATTTTAAATAGATGCTACTGATCATTTTAAGGATTCCTATACTTTCTAGTGTTTTTAATAGGAATGGGTATTGGATTTTTTTCCTGTATCTAGATTTTTTTTTTTGTCAGTTTGATTATTGATATAGTCAATTATGCTTATAGTCTTCTAATATTGAACCAGCCCTGCATTCCTGGAATAAATCCTACTTGTTCATAGTATATTATCCTGGGAATGACTTTCTGTAATCTCATTGCTAATATTATATTTAAGATTGTTGCATCAATATTCATTAGGGAAATTGGGCTATAATTTTCTTTCTCTGTTTTTATCCTCCCTGGTTCAGCTATCAGCACAATATCTGTGCTGCAAAAGGAATTTATTAGGATTCCTCCTTTCCGTATTTTTAAACAATAAAATCATTCATTACAAAAAATCATTCATTTCATTTGCCTGGTGTTTTCCAGTGCTCATCATGTCCAGTGCCTTTTAATTATTTTTTTCTTGTAGAAAGATTCACCACAATTAAGTGTATTCTACAAATTATTGGTCTCTCTCATTCCTGGTTCCTGAACCACATTTTTTAGCATTTTTTTTTTCATTTTCTTCACTTCTAACACTTAATCTCTATATGTCTCAGTTTCTTCCACTATAAAATAGGAATCATAATACCTCATCAGGTTGTTATGAGGATCAAATGACATAATATATGTAAAGTACTTACCACAGATTCTGGCACATAACAGGTATTTGACAATGACATTCATCTTCCTCCCATTACTTTTCCTATGCCCACATTTCTGATTGCTGCAATCAATTCCTATCCATAAAGTATGGCCATTCTATGCACCTTTCTATCAATAAGTGTTATCTCTAAGGTAAAAGCCACTTTTTTGTTATGTGGAATTACAAAGGTTCCCTATTAATATTTTTTCTTCTGTATCTTGCTATTCTATGAAGGTAGAACAAAGATCTCCAAAAAGAATATGTTTCCTGAGGAAGCAATGAGTCTGAAAACCTATTGTTGTATACTATATTTCTCGATTTTCTTTTCCAGTTGAAATTATTGGAAATGGAATCATATAAGCCAAGCATCAATGGACCATATGCATTGGCAAGTTTCTTTCTTTGGCAGAATTCATGTATGTCAGGTACAACATTCTTCTGATGCCAGATAAGAGCAGTGGGTTTAACTTTATCACTCTGCACAACAAAATCCATGTTATCTCATTATTGCAAAACTTTGTTTCCACCAGATCTATACAATTTCAGAAATATCGATCCCTTACTAGACTCACTTTTTTGGGTTAACAAGTCATTATAGTTATTAAAATAAAAGGCATTTATTGAACAGCTTGAAGAAAGCAGGGAAGGAAACTGCATAAAATATGTATAAATTTTTGCACACATTGTTTTTCAATTTTGGGGGGCCAGGTCTTTCAACCTTCACATTCTTTTCTTTGAATCTAGTACAAAGAAACACTTGTGACAGAGTATTCCAGGTAGACACCACAATCAATTCTTATCCATAGAGTAAATATGTCTATTCTATACAGTTTTCCATTAACAATTATAATTTCTATGGTAAAAGTTGCTTTTTTCTATGCAGAACTAAAAAGGTTCCCTCTTAATATTTGTTCTTTTGTATCTTGCTATTCTAAGAAGGTAGAAGAAAGATCTACCTGAGGAAGATCTGAGGAATCAATGCATATGCAAACAAATCCACAACTCATTGTCCTTCTACACTGTATTTCTTGGTCTTCTTTTGCAGTCGGAATTACCATAATTGGAATCATATAAGGCAAGTTTCAATGGACCATTTGCATTGTCAAGTTTATTTCTTTGGAAGAATTCATGTACCTCAGGAACAACCCAGTTATTTAGTTGATTTAAATTCTTCACTCTGTAAAAGAAAATGATGTGATCTTGTTATTGGAATTCTTTGTTTCAAACAAATCCATCTAATTCCAAAAAATTCTGAACCCTTCCTACACTCACTTTTTTGGGTTAACAATTCGTTTAATTAGAATTTCTGAAATAATGGGCATTTACTGAGTAGCATGAAGAGAGCAGGGAAGGAAACTGCACAAAATATGTATAAACTGTTGCACATATTATTATTAATATTTTTTAATATTTGGATTTCCTTTTTTTAAAATAACATTATCCCTTATATTCATTTTTCCAAGTTATCCCCTCCCTCCCTCTACTCCCTCCCCCTGATGACAGGCAATTCCATACATTTTACATGTGTTACAATATAACCTAGATACAATATATGTGTGTAAATACCATTTTCTTGTTGCACATTAAGTATTAGATTCCGAAGGTATAAGTAACCTGGATAGATAGACAGTAGTGCTAACAATTTACATTCACTTCCCAGTGTTCCTTCTCTGGGTGTAGTTATTTCTGTCCATCATTGATCAACTGGAAGTGAGTTGGATCTTCTTTATGTTGAACATTTCCACTTCCATCAGAATACATTTTCATGCAGCATTGTTGTTGAAATGTATAGTGATCTTCTGGTTCTGCTCATTTCACTCAGCATTAGTTGATGTAAGTCTCTCCAAGCCTCTCTGTATTCCTCCTGCTGGTCATTTCTTACAGAGCAATAATATTCCATAATCATTCATATACCATAATTTACCCAACCATTCTCCAATTGATGGACATCCATTCATCTTCCAGTTTCTAGCCACTATGAAAAGAGCTCCCACAAACATTTTGGCACCTTTCCCCTCCTCAGTATTTCTTTAGGATATAAGCCCAGTAGTAGAACTGCTGGATCAATGGGTATGCACAGTTTGACAACTTTTTGGGCATAATTCCAGATTGCTCTCCAGAATGGCTGGATTCTTTCGCAACTCCACCAACAATGTATCAGTGTCCCAGTTTTCCCACATCCTCTCCAACATTCATCATTATTTGTTCCTGTCATCTTAGCCAATCTGACAGGTGTGTAGTGGTATCTCAGAGTTGTCTTAATTTGCATTTCTCTGATCAGTAGTGATTTGGAACACTCTTTCATATGACTGGAAATAGTTTTAATTTCATCCTCTGAGAATTGTCTGTTCATATCCTTTGACCATTTATCAATTGGAGAATGGTTTGGTTTCTTATCAATTAGGATCAGTTCTCTATATATTTTGGAAATGAGGCCTTTATCAGAACCTTTAACTTTAAAAATATTTTCCCAATTTGTTACTTCCATTCTAATCTTGTTTGCATTAGTATTGTTTGTACAGAAATTTTTTAGTTTGATGTAATCAAAATCTTCTATTTTGTGATCAATAATGATCTCTAGTTCTCCTCTGGTCATAAATTCCTTCCTCCTCCACAGGTCTGAGAGGTAGACTATTCTCTGTTCCTCTAATCTATTTATTATCTCCCTCTTTATGCCTAAATCATGGACCCATTTTGATCTTATCTTGGTATATGGTGTTAAGTGTGGGTCCATATCTAATTTCTGCCATACTAATTTCCAGTTTTCCCAACAGTTTTTTCCAAATAATGAATTTTTAACCCTAATGTTGGTATCTTTGGGTTTGTCAAAGACTAGATTGCTATAGATGTACCCTTTTTTGTCATTTGTATCTAATCTGTTCCACTGATCTACCGTTCTATTTCTTAGCCAGTACCAAATGGTTTTGGTGACTGCTGCTATATAATATAGCTTTAGATCAGGTACACTTAGACCACCTTCCTCTGACTTTTTTTTCATTAGTTCCCTTGCAATTCTCCACCTTTTATTCTTCCATATGAATTTTGTTGTTATTTTTTCTAGGTCATTAAAATAGTTTCTCGGGAGTCTGATTGGTATAGCACTAAAGAAATAGATTAGTTTGGGGAGTATTATCATCTTTATTATATTCGCTCGGCCTATCCAAGAGCACTGAATGTCTTTCCAATTATTTAAATCTGACTTTATTTTTGTGGCAAGTGTTTTGTAATTTTTCTCATATAATTCCTGACTATTCTTTGGTAGATGGATTCCCAAATATTTTATACTTTTAACATTTGTTTGGAATGGAATTTCTCTTTGTATCTCTTGCTATTGCCTTTTGTTGGTGACATTATTTTTCAATTATTTTAGGGAGAGGTCTTTCAACCTCCCATTTTTTTCTTTGAATCTAGTGAAAAGAAACACGTGTAGAAGGCAGAAGTTCTGCATTGCATGTGAATCTTGGAAGTTGTAACTAATGAATGTTGATGACAGAGTATTCCAAGTAGATGCTGCAATCAACTTTTATCCAAAGAGTAAATATGGCCATTCTATGCAGTTTTCCATCAACAAATGTAATCTCTACAGTAAAAGGCACGTTTTCTTACACAGAATAACAAAGATTTCTTATTAATATTTGTTCTTTTGCATTTTTGCTATTCTAAGAAGTTCTCTAAGGAAAATACGTTTTCTGAAGAATTAATGCATCTGGATTCAAATCCACAACTCATTGTTGTTGTGTGCTGTATTTTTCAATCCTCTCATCCAATTGGAATTACCTTAACAGGAATCATACGATCTAAGTTTCAATTAAATATTTGGTTGGAAAGTTTGTTTTTTGGGCAGAATTTATGTACCTCAGGAACAACATTCTGCTAATACCAGATAAAAACACTTGGTTAAGCTTCGTCACTCCATACAATAAAATCTATGTTATCTTGTTATTGGAATGCTTTGTTTGCACCAAATCTACTCAATTCCAGAAAATTTCAGATCCTTTTTTAGATTCTTTTTTTTTTTTTTTTTGAGTTAACAAGTCACTTTATTAGAGTTAATTAAATAATGGGTATTTTTTGAACATCTTGAAGAGAGCAGGGAAAGAAACTGCTCAAAATATGGAAAAACCATTGCACAGATTGTTTTTCAATCCAGGTAGGGAGAGACCTTTTTACCTTCCATGCTTTTCTTTGAATCTAGTGAAAAGAAGAGAAAAAGGCAAAAGTTCTGTATTGCATATGAACCTTGGAGGTTTTATTTTTTATTTTATAACAAAGCACTTAATTAGTATTTCTGAAATAATGGACATTTATTGAGTAGCATGAAGACAGCAGTGAAGTAAAGTGTACAAAATATTTATAAACTGTTGCACATGTTATTTTTCAATTATTTTAGGGCAAGGTCTTTCGACCTTTTATTTTTTTCTTTCAATCTAATGAAAAGAAGAAACACTTGTGAAGAAGGAAAAAGTTCGGAATTGCATATAAATTGCAGAGGTTGCAGTCTATGGACATTCATGACAGAGTATTCCAATGGATTCTGCAATCAATTTCTATCCATTCTATGCAGTTTTCCATTAACAATTGTAATCTCTATGGTAAAAGGGGCATTCTTCTATGTGGAATGACAAAGGTCCCACATTAGTATTTGTTCTTTATCTTGCTATTCCTTGAAGGTAGAAATCTCTAAGGGGAATAGGTTTTCTGAGGAATCAGTGCATCTGAAAAGAAATCCACAACCCATTGTCCTTCTATAACATATTTCTCTAAACCAAGAGCAGTTGATTTAGATTCATCATTCACGAAAATCCATGTTATCTCCCTATTGGAATGCTTTGTTTCCACCAAATTCCAGTCAATTCCAGCCAAATTCCAATTCCTTCCTAGATTCACTTTTTACTTTTAACAAGCCATGTTATTAAAGTTAGAAAAATAATGAGCATTTATTGAATAGCTTGAAGACAGCAAGGAAAGAAACTGCACAAAATATGGGTAAACTGTTACACATATTGATTTCAATCTGTTTAGGCTGAGGCCTTTAAACTTCGATTCCTTACTTTGAATCTAATGAAAAGAAACACTTGCATAGAAGGCAAAAGTTATGCATTTTATGTGAACCGTAGAGGTTGCAACTAATGTACGTTTGTGACAGAGTATTCTATGTGCATGCTGCAAACATACCTATCCATAGAGTAAATATGGCTATTTTATGCAGCTTTCCATTAACAATTATAATCTCTATGGTAAAAGCTGCTTTTCCTATTGTGGAATAATAAAGTTTCCCTATTAATTTTTGTATTAATTTTTTTTTTTTTTTTTGTATCTTGCTATTCTAAGAAAGTAGAACAGAGATCTCCAAGGAAAATACATTCCCTGAGGAATCAATGCATCTGGAAACAAATCCAAAACCCATTATTGTTGTACACTATATTTCTTGGTCGTGTTTTCCAATCAGAACTATCTTAACAGGAATCATATAAGCCAAGTTTCAATAGACCAAGTTTGTTTCTTTGGCAGAATTCATGTACCTGAGGTATAGCATTCTGCTGATGTCAGATAAGAGCAGGTGATTTAGATTCATCACTCTGTATAACAAAATCCATGTTATCTCATTATTCCAATGCTTTGTTTCCAACAAATCTATCCAATTCCAGCTAAATTCCAATCCCTTCCTAGGCTCACTTTTTTGATTTAAGAAGTCTCGTTATTAGAGTTAGAGAAATAATGGACAATTATTGAAAAGCTTGAAGAGAGCAGGGAATGAAACTGCACAAAATAAGGATAAACTATTGCACATGTTTTTCAATCTGTTTAGGCTGAGATCTTTCAAACTTCATTCTTTTCTTTGAATCTAGTGAAAAGAAACACTTTGTAGAAGGCAAAAGTTCTACATTGCATGTGAACCGTGGAAGTTGCAGCTAATGTACAGAGTATTCCAAGTGCATGCTGCAATCAGTTCCTATTAATAGAATAAATATTTCCACTCTATGTAGCTTTCTATTAACACTTGTAATCTCTATGGTAAAAGACACTTTCTCCTATGCACAATGTCAAAGGTTTTGTATTAATATTTGTTCTTCTGTATCTTGCTGTTCTAGGAAGGTAGAACAGAGATCTCTAAGGAAAATACATTTCCTGAGGAATCAATGAGTATGGAAACCAATCCAAAACCCATTGTCATTGTATATTATATTTCTTGGCCCTTTCTTCCAATCGTAATTACCTTAATGGGAATCATATAAACCAAGTTTCAATGGACCATTTGCATTGTCAAGTTTGTTTCTGTGCAGAATTCATGTACCTGAGGAACAACATTTTGCTTTTGCCAGATAAGACCAATTGGTTTAGATCCATCACTCTGTACAGGAAATCCATGTTATCTCATTATTGGAACATTTTGTTTCTACCAAATCTATCCAATTCCAGCAAAATTCCAATCCCTTCCTATGCTCAGTTTTTTGAGTTAACAAGTCACATTATTAGAATTAGTGAAACAATGAGCATTTATTGAACAGCTTGAAGAGAGCAGGGAATGAAACTGCTCAAAAATAGGGTTACTTTAGAAGTCAACCACCTCATATTCTAAATGTGAAAACTCTTATGTAGGAAGGTTAATTGAGCTGTCCAGGATCATGTATATAGTAAATAGCTAGAGGAAATAGCCCTGGATCTTGTAAGGAAGAATTGAGTTCAAATTTGGCTTCAGATAGTTACTAGCTATGGGACCCTGGCAATTTATTCAACCTCTCTGTGCCTCAATTTCTCTGTATATAAGGATATCTGTAAAATAAGATAAATAAGAGCACCTACTTCCCAAGGTTGTTTTGAGGATAAAGTGAGATGATATTTGTAAAGTGCTTTGTAAACCTTAAAGTGCTAGTTATTACTATTACTATTATTGTGATTATTAAGGCATCAGAAATGGGACTTGAATGCAAGTTTTTTGACTCCAGAATAGTCTTTCTCTCTTATCAAACATATTGTTATGTCTTGGAAATGTCTAGAAAGAAGCTCACAGCTTTTTGAAACAAATTATTTCATTTTTGGATAGTTAACAGTAGTAACTTTTTCTTTATGTTGGGCCTAAAGTCGCCTCTTTAAAACTCCCCCCATTGCTCCTAATTCTGAATTCTAATTCACTCTTTTCAATATGTGACTCATAATACTTTCTTTGGGTCTGTAGACATTCATAGTCATGATTGCTACTTACACACATGACCTACAAGAACTGACCCAGGGTCCTGTAATAAGGGGATTTTCCTTGTTTAACCCTCCACGACTACCAATGGTGAAATGGAGGTTTCTCTCCTTACCACCACCACACTGCTAAATAACCCAAAGAAATATCCCAAGCAATACATTGAAGAGAAAAGAAAAAACATATTTAACATGTATTGGTCAACCTGCCATCTGGGGAAAGGGGTGGGGGAAGGAAGGAAAAAGTTGGAACAAAAAGTTTTGCAATTGTCAATGCTGAAAAATTACCTGTGCATGTATCTTGTAAATAAAAAGCTATAATTAAAAAAAATAAAAATTAAAATTAAAATAATGTTTTCATGACAATGAAAATGAATCATATTAGTGATGTGGGAACCCTGAAACTGTCCTTACTTTGGGGTAAACCCTTGAAAACTCCTTGAAGGGGAGAAACTCCTTGAACCCTTGGAGAAGCTCTTCCCTGAGAAAGACCCACCCTAGGGAATCAAGATAAAGTGGTTTCATTCTGTTATCTTGGTGGGACTAGTTGAGTCCAGGACCATTCCCTATTTAGCTCAAACCTAAATAATGTCATTTAGCTGGAGATCTACTCCTATTGAGCTGAAGATTGGCACAAGACCATTCCCAGTAAATTGTTTCATTGTACTGGAAATCTAGGCCTGGGGGCAGGGACACTCATTCAATTGAAATTTCTATTCATTCAGAAGATTTTGGTCTGCACCCAGCCTCTAGTAAAAGTTTCAAGTTATAAAAAGGGGAAACTTGGGGCACTTCTTTGCAGAGGGCCAAAAGCAGGACATGCCTTGTCAAGGAACTTCTCTCTCTCCTTGGTATAGCTGCCTGTGAGGACCCTCTGCCCACTTGAAGAGACTCCCTTTTCTCAATGTTAACCCCTCTTTTTCCTTCTGCCAGGACTTCTCTGCTAGATCTTTACTTCTCTGTCGGGACCTTGCCACTAAGGAAGCCAGCCTCCTAGCAAAAGCTGACTTCCCAGTGCCAATAAACTTCTTTTTGCCAGTCTAACTTTTTGGGTTCATAAATTCTTTTACAAAGGACTTGCACCAACCAGAAGGGGTTCCCACAATTTTCTGCCCTGTGCCAAACTCCATCATCAAGGCATATATGTTATTTGGTGATAGGTCTGCTTTCCATCTGCTTTTTAACATTTTTGACTCTACATAGGTCATAATATCATTTAACTTAGAACTAGAAATACCTTAAAGATAACTAAACTTAACCCTTTTATTTTACACAAGAAGGAAAGTGAAGAAGAAAACACTAAAGTGACTTGGCTAAAGTGATGCAGATAGAAAGTGACAGTTCTGGGATTCACATTCAAGTCCTCTTTGGAACCCAGCATTCTTTCCATTGTATCCTGTTAATGAATACTGAGATACAGAACTGTTTATCTTTTACAGGCCTCAATTCTAAAAAAGAAATCCCTTATAAATCACATAATTTATATATGATTTATAAATCAGTGTAAGAAGGATTACATTGGATTTCCCATCAATCTGGGGGTGTGAAAACTAGTCATTATAATGTAGCATTAACAGTGAATTAAAGACTATAATCAACATCCTACCGTGCGTTCACACAGAAGTTACTGGAGCCCTTATTCAATGGTTAAATACTTAAATAATCACGAAGTTTGAGATATTTAATTCTACCTGCTATGCTTCTAACCAATATGCCTTATTTTTACACAGAGATATTTAATGTTTATAGAAATATATAGGCACATTTTTAAATGGGAAAAAAAAAATCCCTAAGAGCTGATTAATCAATATGTTGTGCCAGTTCTCTTTAAATGTCCTGATCCAGTTTCCCTAATTGTCCTATTCAGTTACTCTGCCTCAGATTATAATCATTCCCTTTTAATGTTAGGATAAAGGTTTTATATCTTAGACCTTAGGCTATAGTCATTCCCTCTTAATGTTTGATGGGATAAAGGTCTTTATCCATTTTAAACATTATTAGAATACCAGGAGCCTCTCTAGTACCTCCCTCCTAGGTGCCTCCCCCCATTAGGTCGTCCCCATCCAGGTGCCTCCCTCATTATGTCATTGTTCTTCTTAATAAAAAATGCTGTATCCGATATTCAGGGCTGGATTCTTTGAGACAACCATCCATCCATTTGGTCCCAGTAAATCTCTCCATTTAAATAAATTCTGTATTGAATACTCTCTAATCTCTATCTTGCTTAGTTTTTCCAGCATTACAAATAGAGCAGTGGTCCTCAAACTTTTTAAATAGGGGGCCAGTTCACTGTCCCTCAGACTGTCGGAGGGCCGGACACTCTTGTTTCCGCCGCCTCAGCCCAGTGCCAGAAGTGTGTGTTGCTAATGAGAGTTTAGGTAGAACGTCACTTCCGGTCTGATTTTGCCATAACTCGGCGGGCCACATAAACGTCCTCAGAGGGCTGCATCTGGCCCACAGGCCATAGTTTGAGGACCCCTGAAATAGAGGATAATTGCCAGATATTTATAGTTGAGGTTTATTTATTTATTTATTTTTTTAATGGTCCCATTTTTCTGAGGGAAGTATGCCATGGAATACTTCATCTTCAGCAAATGGTAATTTCCTGTAAATTGAGAGAGTCCAGCTACAGTCAATTTCATATCTAAATTCAGTATGGAGAGAAGATTTAACATATCTATAATTTGGAAAGGTAGGAAGCTCATTTGGATCAGTAAATTCATTAGAATAAAGAATAACAAGCAGGAAAATTCCCTTTATCAATGCAGATAAACACTTGCTCAGAGTTTTACAGAGGTGCCCAGCTCACTAAAAGGTGAAGTGGACTGACGCGAGATAGACAGCTCTGACCAGATAATTCAATTTAAAGCATCATTTATTAGCCGGCCGATGACTGACCCCACTAGACAGGCTAGTAGAGATCAGCCCTGAACCTTTAGCGAGGTACACTTTTAAGCCCATTTGCCACATCCTGGTACAGCCTTGCGGTTGGTTACAAATTTTGGGAATCACTGACACAGTTTCTCATTTACAATGGAGAAGTGTCTGGACGAGAGTGAGCACACAGCAGAACCTGTCAGCATGTTTTACAATGATGTCCTGACTTTGTTAGACACACACTTCTCTGAAAATTTAGGGTCTCATGAACCAAGGGATGGGGCCCAGTCTGAGCATTATACTTCCCTTAATTTAGTTGAAGCAACATTTTCCTATAAGCCTGAGGCCCCTTGACCCAGGGATAAGTGGGCCAGTCTTTTGTCCATTTCAAAGGTTAAGTGACTAACTCACAGCAATATCATAAATAGTCCTCACTGAATTGATAAAACTATAAAATGTCTATTTCTGAGGTCCCTTTAGCCGTGGACCCTACTCCAGAATGTTATACTGATGGAATTCTAGAAAGAATTATTTATTGCTATAATGAATTGTTCAGTTGTATCCTACTCTTCAAAACCCAATCGACTAAAATGTCTGTGGGATTTTCTTGGCAATTATAATAAAGTGGCTTGCCATTTCTTTCTACAATAGATTAAAGCAAATAGGGCCATACAGCTAATAAGTGTCTGAAGCTAGGTTTAAAATCAGATATTCCTGTTTCCAGGCTCAGAGCTCTGTCCACTGAGCCAGCTAGCTGCCTCCTAGATATGGTTATAGGGCACAAAACATGTTAATAAAATGGTGAGACAATGGCATCTTATATTTAGAGCCCAAGCATCACCAAATGACTCCCAAGTGGTCCAACATAATGACTCTAATCAGTCAACACTACAAGAATTTATTAAGCTCCTACTGTTTGTCAGTTCTGGGAATACAAAGAAGAAAGCAAAACAGTCCTTGCACAGATCAAAGTGACTGCAGTTGTAGGGATGATGTGTCTATATATGCATTGTAAATGGAAGGACTTGTAGTAAAAAAAAAAAAAAAAGAAAGAAAGAAAGAAAGAAAGAAGAAAAGAAAAGAAAAAAAAAAAAAACATTCTCGCTTAAAATATCCAGATAATCAAGAAAACAAATGGGCTGAAATTATACAGATAATTCTCTAAAGTATTTATTGCATTTTGCATAGATATATCCTGACCCAGAGCCAAAAATAAAACCCCAAATGTTTTTATCAAAGGGAATCATTTTAATTTGGTGCAAGAGTATGTCTGATGAGTTAGTTAATGACCAGCAGAGGTTAATGGACCTTAATTTCTCCACAGAGTATCAACTCAACAGCTGATCATTAATCCCTATGAAATGCCAATGCCTCAAGCCATTATTGCTTAATTAGTTTAAATGAATGAGTCAAATGAATTCAACTTCTTTGCTGTTTCTGTCTCAGGTGCAACAGTTCAATTCCAGATTTATACAGTGCTGAAAGTCCAAAAATAAATTTTCATTTTCATTCCAGTTTTTCCTTATAAACTGCTTTCCTCCAGTTCTTTGGAAACAAGGACCACGGCTTATATTTCTTAGCATTCTTACATTAGTGACTTCAAGAATTTTATTTTTTTAAAAACAAACTAGAGATCATCTGGAGAGGGTGAACTACATGCTAAGAGAATTTGAAATTGTATCATATGATAATAATTACAATAGCAAGAATGATAATACCTTACATTTTTTATAGTGTTTACTATTTGACAAAATATTTTTATACATGTTTATACAGTCAAAGGAATTGTTGATATTTAGTCTGGAGGAGAGGTATCTTAGAGGAAGCAATTATTATTGTCTTCAAGGAGTTAAAATGCTCTTGTGCAATTATTTATTGAATTATTTGTTGAATTGTTCTGTTGTATCCTACTCTTCAAAACCCCATCAACCAAATTGTCCATGGGGTTTTCTTGGCAGTTATAATGAAGTGGCTTGCCATTTCTTTCTCTAATAGATTAAAGCAAACAGGGTCAGTAACTTCAGAGAGGAAAGTTCACTAATGGATAGAAATTCCTGGGAGACAAATTTTGCCCAAAATAATAATGAATTGCCTAATATTCCAATATAGGAAGCCTTTTTTCCCATCCCCACCCCAATTGTCAGCACTTCTTTTTCCTCTACCTTGAAATTACTCTGTTTCCATGACTAATCCCTAGAAGAGTATAAACTCCTTGAAGGGAGAAACTATTTTTTCCTTTTTGTCTTTGTATTTCCAGGACCTTGCACAAAACCCCCAAATGGATGGCATTTAATAAATACTTCCTGAATTAACTACTAGTAGTTTTTAATATTATAATTGTAATAGAATTTAAATAGTTTGATTAATTGATTAATCCTAATTAATTAATAATAATCCTAATTAATTTTTATCACTGTCCTCAGAACTGTAAGAACATTTCTAATTTTTAAAAAGAAATTTTGCTTTCCTCATTCATTCAGAAAATGTCACTAAATAGTCTAATTCATTATTAGAATTGTTAAGAATTTTACATTATTGCTATTATGTTGATCAGGGGTCTCTTTTACCCTAGATTACACTAGATTTTTCCATATGGGTTGCTTACTGAGATAGTTTCAAGTTCCAGTGATATGTTAGTCCTCTGAGGTTTAACATGGGAATAGCAGTAAAAACAAACAAGTAAATAAATAAATAAAGGATTAGTATTAGTTTTATATATGTCAATTATTATTTTTATTTTTAACTGGATTTTTTGGGTTACATTTTAAGTTCTAAATTGTCCCCTCCTTCCTTCCCTCCTTACCCCATACTAGGAAAGGCTACCATTTGACATAGATATATGTATATGTGTGTATGTGTACATATAAATTTATATAATAAAAATATATGTGTGGGTATATATGTATATGTATGTGTTACTACATACACATATAGCTAAAAACATAATATGCATACTTCTTTTTATCAGTTTCTCTGGAGATATATAGTATCTTCCTTTATAGGTTTTTTGTAATTGATATGAGTATTTATAATAGTACCTACTATAATACTACTAGTAATATTGCTGGATCACAGAATATACATAATTTTAGAACTCTTAAAATATAATTCCAGAGTGCTCTCCAAAATGTTTGGATTAGTTCACAGTTCCACCAACAATGTAGGAGTGCCTCCCATCAACATTTGTCATTTTCTATTCTATCATTTTAGCCAATATATAGGTGTGAAAATGATATCTCAGTTGTTTTAATTAGCACTTTTCTAATCAATAATGATTTAGAGCCCTTTTTCTCATGTCTATATATAGCTTTGATTTCTTTATCAAAAAAAACTGCTCATTTATATCCTTTGATTATTTATAAATTGGGGAATGATTAATATTCTTATAAATTTGACAGTTCTCTATATTTTTGAGACATGAGGCCTTTGTCCAAGAAACTGTTTTCAAAAAATTTCCTCCCAATTTTCTGCTTTCCTTCTAATCTGGACTACATTGGTTTTGTTTGCACAAAACTTTATTAATTAAGTGAAATTAAAATGATCTGTTTTATATCTCACAATGCTCTCTATCTCATTTATTCATAAATTTTTCTTCTCTTCATAAATTTTATAGATAATATATTTCATATTCATCTAATTTATTTATGATATCTCATTATATATATATGTATGTACATATATATATATATATATATATGTATTTATATATTTATCTCCTTTTATATCTATCCTTTGACCTTATCTTGGCAAATAGTGTAGAATATTGTTCCATTCCTAATATCTGCCAAACTACTTTCCAGTTTTCTCAACAGTTTTACCATATTGAATTCTTATCCCTAAATCTTAAATATTTATGTTTATCAAACTCAAGGTTACTATGATCATTTATTTTGTATTATATGCCTGTTCTTTCCTACTTATCCATATTTCTATTTCTTTTCTGATATCAGATAGTTTTGATATTGCTTTTGATATCTGGTACCTCTTTTTTTACATTTTAAAAAATTAATTTCTTTGATATTTGTTATCTTTTGTTCTTCTGACTAAATTTTGCTAATTTTTTCTAGCTCTGTAAAATAAATTCTTAGTAAGTTAATTGGGATGGCTTTGTATAAGCAAATTAGTTTAGGTAGAATTGTCCTTTTTATTATATTGCCTCTGTCCACTCATGAGCAATTAATCTTTTTCCAATTATTTAAATCTGAAATAAAAAAAAATAAAAAATAAATAAATCTGAAATAATATGCATAAAACGTCTTTTATAATAATTCCTGGGTTTGTCTTGGCAGGTATACTACCAGATATCTTATGCTGTCTAGGATTATTTTAAATGGGTATCGCTTATTATCTCAGAGGATTTTCTTGGTGATATATAGAAATGCTGATGATTTATGATTGTATATCCTGCTACTTTACTAAAATTGTTATTGTTTCAACTTAGCTTTTTGGGTGAATCTCGAGGATTTTCCAAATATAGCATCATGTCATTTGGAAGAGATAGTTTTATTACCTAATTGCTCATTTTTATTCCTTCAACTTCTTTTCTCTTAATGATATTGCTAGCATTTCTAATACAATATTGAATAATATTGGTGATAATAAGCATCCTTGTTTTATTTCTGATATTATTGGGAGGACTTTTAGGTTATTCCCATTATAGATAATGTTTTCTGATGGTTTCAGATAGATACTTCTTATCATTTTAAGAAAAATCATTTACATCTATATTTTCAAGTGTTTTTAATAGGAATGAATGCTGTATCTTGTCAAAAGCTTTTTCTACCTTCATTGATATAATTATGTTTGTTATTTTTTGCTATTGCTATTGCTATTGCTATCAATTATGTTAATAGTTTTCCTTATGTTAAACCATCCTGGCATTCCTGGTATAAATCCCAATTCTTCTCTCTCCTTTTAAATAATTTTAACAAATTGTTTAGTTTATTTCCTAATTTTACTCCCGACTCTTTCTGACTATTCTTCAAATAAGCTACAGATAGTATTTTTGGCCTTTCTTAATAAATTCTAATTTATTTAAGTAATTTCTTTTAGAAACCATTGTAGTATTCCAGAAGTAGGGAAACCAAAAGAATATTCTTGAAAATATTACCTTGAAGTCCCCAACTATGAAATACAAAATGGCTTTTTCTTTTCTGATTTGCCCCAAGGACAGTTAATCCTCATTTTGACATCATTCTTTCTTCCTTCTTTGAAAAAACCCATGGTATGATTTTTTAACATGGATGCCATCTGCTGGTGATTTATGTAAATTTTTACAATTTGAAGTAGGACTTTTTCCCCTTACCAACTGGTAATTTAAAATGTGGAGATTTATGAATTCTTAAATGTGTCTACTCCTTCCATTTATGTAAACTTCAACTTTCTGTATCTTATTGGTCTTTTTGTGGGTTGAAATGGTCAAAACCCAAAACCTATTCAGTTAAATGGCCATTACCTTCCAGTAAGGAGCTTTTCTGAACTTTCCAAGGCTTTGTGTTAGATCCATATTGGAAGAGATTATCTAGACCAATAGCTTCATTTTACAGTTGAGGAAAATAAGAATCAGAAAAGCAAAGCAACTTACCTGAGATTACACGGATAGCATGTAGCAGAAGCAGATTCAGATTTCAAAATTTTAAATCTAGTTCTCTTTCTGTTTTGAGATGACTGGATGGTCAGGTGGATAGACCGTCGATCCTTGAATAAGAGACAGTTAAGTTCAAATGCAGCCTCAAACATCTACTACCTATGTGAGCCTAGGGAAATAATTTAATGTCTGTCTACCTTGGTTTCCTCAACTGCAAAATGGGAATAATAATAGCACCTACCTTCCAGGTCATTGTGAGGATCAAATGGGATAATATTTATAAAGTTCTTTGTGTAGTTCTTGGTACATAATAAAACTTAATAAATATGTTTTTTTCTTTCCACTCAACTTTTATTGCTCACAGGATAGACCTTCAAGAATACAGGATAACCTTTGTACTATGATGATCTATCAGTATATTGAATATAGGGATATTTAATAAAAAAATTATCAAAATTGCTCTGGGTAGGGCAGGGGTTCTTGACCTGGGGTCCATGAATTTGTGTTTAAAAAATTATTTTGGCAACTGCATTTAGTTTCCTTTGTGATTCTATATATCTTATTTTATACTTTAAAATATCATTCTGAGAAAAGATTCATAGGCTTCACCACAGAATGGTGCCAGAGGGGCCCTTTATAGACAAAAATTAATAACCTTGGATTAGAGGCACAGTTGTAAAAATGAATTCTTGTTCTACTTTGTGTTATTACCAACCTCCACAAAGTCCTCTTCCCATTCTTCATGAAGGTAAATCTGTGTTCTTGAAATCTGTGCCAGTGGTGGGCTCTATAGTGGGAAGGGCACTGATCCTGAAGACAGAGAACTGCCACCACTGATGCTTACCATCTATATGGCATTGGGCAAGACCTCTCTGTGTTTTAGTTTTTTTCCTTCGGGAAATGAAGAGATTGGACTGCATGTCCTTGGAGATTTTTTTCCTCTAGTTTTGGTTTTATAGTCCTCTGTAAAGCGAACTGGAACAGGCTTTTATCAAACTGCAAAGATTAAATTAAGCATGAGTCCACCTTTCTTTCTTCATGAGAGCCAGCTATGCTAAATTTGGAGAGTTCACTGCCTCATTAGCTATAAATAATGCATTTTACAGTCAGAGTACCTCTCAAGATTATTATATAGGATCTCAGATTAAGAGCTGGAAGGGACCCCAGAGATCACCCAATCTAACTCCCTTCATTTTCAGGGGAGATACCCAAAATGCAGAGAGTTTAAGTGACTTGCCTAATGTCACACAGTTAAAAGCCTCAGAGGAAGGGTTAGAATTTGAGTCATCAGACTCAAAAGGCATTATTCTTTCCCTAGTAAGGTGCTTACCTTTACTCAGTTGGAGACATTTTTCTATCTGTAATCATTGCATGAAGACGCAGTCCCACTGAAGCATAATGACAGACAAAATATAGTGTTTCATCTGAACAGTTAAGTCAAAAGAAGTTTGATTTTAAAAAATTCCTTACATATCTGTAAACTGGGGGTAATAGTTGGAGCAGTGATATGGAGCCTATATAATGTGTTAGATTAGATCAGCCCATTAGTGATATGGAATGAGTTTAATTTCCCACCTCACTCCCCCTAACTTACTTTTACAAGCAGAACAACCGATCCCCTTTGTGCTGGGAGACATTTCTGTCACTGGTACTCAAAGTAAATAAATTTCTTTAATGAAGTAGATGTTACGTTTTGCCAGCAGGGAGAGATGAAAACAAATTGTTAAATTCCCCACTTGAGGCTGTTTTCCTTCCTTGGGGAAGTCGGTATTGTCTTTACTCAGGATGAATTTGGTTTTGCTGCTCCAACCAAGCTTCAGGTTCTTTTGTCACTGTTACCTCATTTCTGTCCAGAAAAGCTATGCCTTCCTGTACTGGGAAGAGAAATCTTTTTCTCATATAAAGACATCTAAAAGATAGAGACCTAATTAAAGAAGGAAATGAGAGAGGAAAAAAGAAATGCTAGAAACTTTAATTAGAAAAGAAAAATTCAGTTTATATAGTCCTAAATCCTTGTGGGTTCCAGCTTTCAGGTTACAAATATTGTGACAGCTTCATAACTGGAAGGTTTCATGACACATACCTATGCAACCCATTTCTCATTAATAATTTAAGTGAAACCAATACTGAGAGCATTGGGAAACCTCTTTGAAATACCAGCTCACATTAAATGCAGAGCCATATTGTTTTCTTTTCTTGGATTGCCATAGGTGAATCTTGTGTAATAATGGCTGAACTGCTTATAACACACTTAGGGAATTGAGAAGATTAAGACTCCAAGTGATTAATTGTGGGAATTGAGTGAACCACACTGACTCCATCTTGTGACTCAATTATGGAGCTAGTTTAATTTCTATTCAGTTATGAATGCAGTCCAATTTCTGTCTCATGAGAAAACTTAATTCAATGGTGGGAAGTGGAAGAAAACCACAGTGCATTGTTAGAGCCTAACCTTGTATGTCTGGGAAACTGGACCACCCCATCTCTATCTGCTGTTTAGAGCTCCTTAGCCAAGCACCTAGGTTTTGCTGACCAGAAGTTGGTTAGATCCAAATATTGATGCAAGAACTTTTCTCACAATGGTATCTCTCAAGCAATTTCTATGTCTTCTCTGAAAACTGCTCTTGTTCTGATCAATAAGTAATCGTTTCAATGTCTTGTTGATGGCTTAGAGGGACACCTCTTTTTTTGAATTCAAAGAATTGCCTGTTCTTTCTTCCTCTTCCAAACTGTAAAGTCTCTAATACTTTCCTCTAATTAAAAATCAGGTTATTTAATGTCATATTGTTTTCTTTTAATAAATTAGTCTTGTTTTAGTAATTGTTTTAATATATAAATGTCTATGTTCCTCTGTATTTGGGAGCCAGGCATAAGCTAAAAAGGTCTGGTCCTAGTTTTTTGGACAATTGTGCTATATTGCTTAATAAATTGATGGCCTTAGATGATTGAACCTTTGTTTCCTCAGTCATTCATCTTGTATCTGCCACAACACAAGATTTGAGGTTCAGGCTCAATCCCTATGTATTTGTGTATATGTAACATGCTAAGGGCAGTAAATCACTTGAGCTTCTCAGATGTCAGAGATATAAGAAGAGCCAATTAGATAAGAATGGCTAAGTGTGGTTATTTTCATTTTGTAAATGAAACAAAGGACATCCAAAAAAAAAAAAAAGTGAGAGAGAGAGAGACTTACTTGAGATCAGATCTCATTAGGGAAGAGCTGTAATCTAGGTCACAGATTCCTAAAGAAATACTTTCTGGGGCACTAGGTGGTGCAGTGGACAAAGACATCAGCCCTGAAGTCAGGTAGACCTGAGTTCAAATGTGACATCAAACACTTAACACTTACTATCTGTGTGACTTTGGGCAAGTCATTTAACCCTAAGTGCCTCAGCCAAATTACACACACACACACACACACACACACACACACACACACACACACACACACACTATACTATGATATTATTTAGATGTTCTGCAAATTCATGTTTTAGGGGAAAACCTAATTGATTTGCTGTGTTTCTGTCCACTCCTATAGTCACCATGATGTTGTGGAAAAAGCAATAGAAATGAAATCAGAGGACCTGGGTCATTTGTGTGATCTGGGCAATGGATTCTACTTTCTGGACATGTTTTCCTTTCTTTCAAATAAGATTAGACTCAATCTCCAAGCCTCCTTTCAGCTCCAAATCCTGTAATTATCTATCTCTATTAAGTAATGATTTTTTAGAATATGCATCTAAGAGAGATCAGTGTAATGCATTTTAACACTGATTTTGAGAATCAGTCAGAGAATTTCTGTAAAGAAGGGAAAATGATAATTGAGGGCTGAAGTCTTACCAACATTACAAACATTTTAAATAAAAATAATGTTGGTCATAAATGTCAACATGAGTAATAACATGTCATGTCAATGGTTTATCAATTTATTTCCTGATGTAAAGTTTATTAAAAATATTTTTTAAAAATGAATCAACATTAATAACCTCTATATTGTATGTGCAAATAGTCCTATTATTTTACCCATTGAATGATTTTAGTCTTTTTATTACCTTAAATTTGGACTTGACAATAGCTCTTTAGTCACATGTACAAATAAAATTGTCTAACAGGTTTATCCTTTGGTCTGATTTTTGAAAAAAATTGTCTGGTATAGAATTTTCAAATAAAAAAATAATTTAGCTTTTATCTATGGTAATGGATAATAAAAAGGTTTCAATTCTTTCACTGGCACAATAATAATGGCATAAAAGGGAAGCTGCATATATTAGCAAGCTATCTTTGGAACTGTAAAAATGATTCTTCACAAAGAAAAATCAATCATAATAACAAAAAAAATTCTTTGCTAATGAGTGCCACTTTTAAAAATGGGAAATTCTACTTCCCTACACCCAATAAATGTTGTTAGCGAAATATTAATAATAAAATAGGAAATAGGAGGCAATACAGCACAGTGGGAGTAGGGATAGAAACATTGTCAAGAGACCTGAGTTCAGCTCCCAGCTCTGCCACTTAATACCTGTAAAATGTGGGGATCAAGCATCTAGCTCTCAATCTATTTTTTGAGCAAGTCATTTAACCTCTCTGGACCTCAGTTTCTTCATCTGCAAAATGGGAAGATTAGACTTGGTCATTTCAAAGGTTCTATGACACTGATTAGCATATGAAGGTGCTCCAATAACTGATGGCTGACAGCAACTTGAGTCCTAGAGAATGCTAATTTGACTTTGAGACAGTTTTAACAGACAAGCTAAGTGGTGCCATAGTGCACAGAGTTGGAGTCTTGGAAGGTCCTAAGTTCAAATGTGATCTCAGATACTAGAAATCCTAGGCAAGTCACTTTAACCCTGTTTGCTTCAATTTCCTCAACTGTAACATGAACTGGAGAAGAAAATGGCAAAAACTCAGAATGGGATCACAAAAAGTCAGACACAACTAAAGTAAATGAATAGCACACTTTCTTATTAAGTAAGCACACTCAATTGGCCTAAAATTATTTAATTAATTTCTCTTTAAAATATTGTCCAGCTAAGAGGCAGTGAAATAGAATGGGAAGATCATCGATTTTGGAGTCATAGTTACTTATCTGAATCAAAACAAAAAAAAAAAAAAAAAAAAGAAAAAACTGACTTTTATGTGAACCAAAGTATGAGACTGGGCAAGTCACTGAGTCATAATTTCTATACAACTAAAATAAAGGGATTGACTAAGGACTCTTCCAACTCTAAATCTACGATCCTCAAAATTGATAGTTCAGAACTGAACTGAGTTTGATTGAGATGCTATTTGAACCTAAGAGTCAAAGGGATCCTTTAGTTTATATGTTGTTAAAAGATTATACAAAGCAATGAGAGGGAATATTTTTTTAGAATTCATAATCCCTAACGACTGGCTGTATATAGGATAGGCTGTATATGTATAGGAATAAAGTGAGATTACCCACTTTCCCTACTATTTAATAGATTTCTGGAAATTCTAGTGTTATAATCTCTTGCAAGAGGTTAGCTAACCACAAAAACTCTAGGATTTATAGTTCTTTCCAGTTTGGGTATAGAGAAAACTAACTCAGGATCATCAGTCTTGAGGGAGGGAAGGGGCTAGATATTGAAGAAAATGTTGTTGATATATAAAAAGCTAAAGATATTAACAAAATTATTTTAAATGGCATAATATAAGGGTCTCATTATGAACAAAAACATAAATTCTGAGAATCATAGTTTCTTCATCTATAAAACAGAGATAATATATGTGCTTCCTCCCTTCTGGGGTTACTATAGAAGAACAGGCTTTGCAAGAAGTGATGAACTTAGGTATGAAGAATGAAATAGTTTTATTAGACATGGATCATGGAAGAATATGTTTTGCTTGAAAATATATATTTGTTACAATAATTGAGTTTTCTTTCCTTTCCAATAATGGAAATGGTAGAAAAAGAATAGTGAATACAAATTTTTTATATTGTGTTAGTTTTAGTAAAAAAAAAAATTGAAAAACAAACAAATCAAAAACCTTTTTTTGTACTTGTTACAAGGGAAAGTTTACTGAATGGGAGAAAAAAAGGGATAATATATACAGATGTGAATGCTTTCTAAAAGTAAAGTGATAATAAAACAAAAAAGAAAAGCAAAAAGAATCAAGTAAACAAGCATTTGTTCAATAATTTTTAAATTTTAATTTAACAAAAAACATTTTAAAGTATTACAGGGAAGATCAAAGATAAAAAAGATATTGTCCCTACTCTCAAGGAGCTTAATAACCTAATAACCTAATAAAAAAAATGAAAGGAGGTTAGTCTGGCAAGAGTTTTTTATGATGAACTCTTTATGCTTTATGTGATTGTTGCCTCTTTTTCTAGATGTTCATGAACTATCCCCTTAATACATATGATTAATTTAGATGACTCTCTAGAGTTCTCTAAGTATATCATCATATTATTTGCAAAGAATGATAGTTAATTTTCTTATTGCCTATTCTAATTAATTTGATCTCTTTTTCTTCTCTTGTTATGGTAGCTAACATTTCTAGTACTATATTGAGTAATAGTGGTGATGATGGACATCCTTGCCTTACCCCTGATCTTATTGAGAAGGTTTCTAGCTAATCCCCTTTAAAAATAATGCTTACTTATGATTTTAGATAGACACTGCTTATCATTTTAAAGAATGCTCTAATTATTCCTATTCTCTCTAATTTTTTTTTTAAAAACAGAAGTGGGTGCTGTATTTTGTCAAAAGCTTTTTCAGCATCTCTTGAAATAATATTATGATTTCTGTTGTATTTGTTATTGACATAATCAATTATGTTGATAGATTTCCTAATATTGAACCAACCTTGCAGCTCTGGTATAAATACCTCCTGGTCTTGGTCTATAATCCTTGCAATATATTGCTATGATTTTCTTGATAGTATTTTGCTCAAAAATTTCTCATCAATATTCATTAGGAAAATTTGCCTGTAATTTTCTTTCTCTATTTTAGCTTTTCTTTATTTAGATATCAGCCCCATATTTGTGTCATAAAAGTAGTTTGATAGGATTCTTTCTCCACTTATTTTTCCAAATAGTTTATATAGTATTATATATTGTTATAGTTAGGCAGAATTTATTTATGAACCCAACAGGCCATGAGGATTTTTTCCTAGGAAATTCATTAATGGCTTCTTCAATTAATTTTTGTAAAATAGGATTATTTAGGTATTCTATTTCCTGATCTGTTAATCTAGGTAATTTCTATTTTTGCAAATATCTAATGATTTCACTCAGATTGACAGCTTTATTGGCAAGCAATTAGGCAAAATGTTCCAGTAATTGCTTTAATTTGTTCTTCACTAGTGGCAATTTCACCTTTTTCATATTTTATACTGGATATTTGTTTTTCTTCTCTCTTTTAATCAAATTAATCAATAGTTTATCTATCTTATTAAGTTGTTTTGTGTGTGTGTGTGTGTGTGTGTGTATGTGTGTGTGTGTGCCACAGACCATCTCCATTGATTTTCCAAGGCCTCCCTGGTGTTCCTGGGCTGAGAGGTCCAGATACTTCTAGCACTACTGCTGATTTTAGAGGTCTTGCCTCGATGATGCTGGGGTCTAGCCAGGGCTGAGGCTGGGGCTGGGGCTGCACTGGTGCAATGCCTGTGTTGGGATTACCATCCTGGTTCTGTGGACCTTCCAAGTCCACTTTGGTATTTCTGAGTGAGAGGTCTGGAGGCTACCCGTACTGTCACTGATTGAGAGATTTGACTGGGGCCAGATTCAAGAGCAGGGCTGTCTGGGTCTGGGTCTGCACTAGTGTGGCCTACACTGGGACTGCATGCTGGACTCCCATCCTGATGTCACAGACCTTTTCTGCTAACCTTCTAAGTTGTCTTCAGCTGAAAAAATGTTCTGCTCTGTCTTTTTGGGTGTTCTGATGCTCCAAAATTTGTTTAGAATCATTATTTAGAGGAATTTGGAGTGGTTTAGAGGAGAGCTTGGGTTTGTTCCTGCATTTACTTTGCCATCTTGGCTCCCAGCATACAAATTCTTAAAGAAGTTAAATGAATCCAGGAAAAAATAGACACCAAAACTATATTAGTGCCCTCACCTTAATTATCCTTTCTCAGAGCTTGATAAATTCAACCAAAAAACAAAAAAACAAACAACAACAACAACAAAAAAAAAAAACAAGAAAGAAACTAAGGAAGTAAACAGAATATTAGAAAATTTTGATATAACAGACCTTTGGAGAAAACAGAATGGTCATTGAAAGTAATGGACCTCAATAGCACATAGCACCTGCACAAAAACTGACCATGTAATAGGGCATAAAATCCTCAAAATTAAATGTAGAAAGGCAGCTATATTAAATGCACTCTTTTCAGATCATGATGCATTTAAAAATTCAACAAAAGGCAATGGAAAGATAGATTAAAAATTAATCAGAAACTAAATTATCTAATCCTTAAGAAATAGTAGTGGGTTAAAGAACAAATCATATCCATTATCTTTCTTTTTTTAATATTTATTTTTTATCATAGCTTTTTATTTACAAGATATATGCATGGGTAATTTTACAGCATTTACAATTGCCAAGCCTTTTGTTCCAATTTTTCCCCTCCTTCCCCCATCCCCTCCCCCAGATGGCAGGTTGATCAGTACATGTTAAATATGTTAAAGTATAAATTAAATACAATATATGTATACACGTCCAAACAGTTATTTTGCTGTACAAAAAAAAAATCAGACTTTGGAATATTGTACAATTAGCCTGTGAAGGAAATAAAAAATGCAGGCAGACAAAAATAGAGGGATTGGGAATTCTATGTAGTGGTTCATAGTCATCTCCCAGAGTTCTTTCACTGGGTGTAGCTGGTTCAATTCATTACTGCTCTATTGGTGGCCACATCCATCAGAAATTTTCCATTCAGCTCTAGTTGTTTCATCACAAATGTTTAAAAATCATTGAATGATGACCTCTAAAGTTTTTCTGGAGAAGTGATTCCTGATTGTAATCCTAGCTCCATTGCTCTCAGAAAAATAATATTCCAAGCCTTCTGGTCCTTTAATGTAGAAGCTGCTAAATCTTATGTTATCCGGACTCTGTCCCCACTATACTTAAATTGTTTCTTTCTGAATGCTTGCAATATTTTCTCTTTGACATGGGAGTTCTGGAATTTGGCTATAATATTATGAATAGAAAATTTGATTTTCAGATACAGGACTCTGGAGAAGTATAAGGAACTCATCAGGAAAGGAATATCATAAGGGATTTAATAAGATTTATTTTAATAAGGTTTATTCCTACATGGGAGGATGGATGGTACTTATTAGAGCTTTCTCACTGTTATGTCAGAATGAGTATATATAGATAGAGGACACAGGTATGAGTTGAAAATGGAAAAATAATCTTTTTTTAAAATGATGAAATTAAGGGGTGAGAGAGGAATGTACTAGGAGAAAGGGAAAGGGAGAAGTGGAATAGTGCATCCTATTTGCCATTAAAAAGAGGCAAGAAAAAGCTTTTACAGTGGAGAGGAAAAGAGGGAGAAGAAGATGAGAGTGAAACTTATTCTTATCAGAATTGGCTCACAGAGGAAATAACATACATAGCAGTATAGAAATCTATTTTAGCTTGCAGGAACATAGAAGGGGAACGGGATATAGGAAAAGGGGAAGGGGAGGTAAAAAAAAGAGTTCATATTTGGAGAGAGAATGGTCAGTAACAAAACACTTTTGAGGAAGGACAAGGTAAAAGGAGAGAATGAATAAATGGATGGGGGGAAATACAATTAGCAATAGTAACTGTAAAATGAATTTCAAAGCAAGTTTCTCTGATAACTCCTTATTTTTTAAAATAAAAAAATTCTCTTATGTTCTTAAACATAGAGGAAACTGAGTTCAATTTATTTTAAAAAATAAGAGCCATGCCTCAATTGATAAATGATCAAAAAAAATATGAACTGTGCCCAAAGGGCTGTAAATTTATGCATATTCTTTGATCTAATAGCGTAATTGTTTGGCGTAAATACCAAAAGGTACTGGGGGAGGGGAGGGAGGAAAAAAAAATTCCGAGTATCTTCTTAAGGCAAAAAATATTGGAAATTGAGGGGATCCCCATCAATTTGAGAATGGCTCAATAAACTATGGTGTATGTTTAGGATGGAATATTATTGTTCTATGGGAAATAATGAGCAATAGTTGCTCCCAAAGGGGGAAAAAAAAACTCTTGGAAAATCTTCCATTAACTCAAGAAAAGTGAAAGGTACTGTGTATACAAAATAGTAGCAATATTCTGGGATGACCAACTGTCATGACTTTGCTATTCTCAGTAGTACAATTACCCATGTCTACTCTGAAGAACATATGATGAAAAATTCTATCCATGCCCAGAGAAGAAATTAATTGTGTCAGAATATAGATAGAAGCTTTCTCTCTCTCTCTATTTCTTTCTCTTTTTATAACTTAAATTTTTTTTAGAGTATATATTTTCATTATGGTGGAAGATCTATTTTTTTTTTTTTTTACAATGACTTTTATGGAATTGTTTTGTACAACTTCACAAGTGGTTTCTTAATTGTGGGTGTTTACAGGTAGGGAGAACCTAGAACTCAAAAAATTTAAAAACAAAGGTATTTGTTTTGAATGTAACTGGGGAAAATATTAAATATTTTTAAAGTTAAAAAAAGAAAATCTGAGGAGGGAAGAATATATACATGTAATCAAGGCACAATAGCTATCTGTCATTTTGCAAAAGTGGCTAATTTTGTGAAATGAAGCAATTTATTACTAGTAGTGTAGTAAAATTGTTAATTTTTATATGGACCTTCTAGGTGAGGAAAACTGGTACCTTAAGAGGAACATGGCTCCTTATAAAAACCAGTTCATTGTTGTTTCCTTTATTTCACATTTAAAGATAAAGTAGGATTAAATAATGGAATTTAGAGAAAAGTATTGCACATTTTAATTCAATGTAAAGAAATGTTTTTAATTAATTAAAACTTTCAAACTGCATAATGAGATATTTAGAATGTAGTCGATTTACTATCATTTCTTGTTGTTTAATAATTTTTTTTTGGTTATGTCTGACTCTACAACTCCTTTTGGAGTTGGACTAGTTAAATTTAGAGTTTCCTTTTAACTCATGTTATTTTTTGATATATTAATGTTTTTGTACCCATTTAGAACTAGCTATATTTTGTCAACTGCTTCATTTGATCATATTATGTGGGCATTCTATTAAATCAATTAGTCAAGCAATTAATCAGCATTTATTAAATATTTACATTTACAAAAAAATGTGTATGCTATACCACTTGGTATAAATGTGTTTAGTATTAATATTGCTTCAATGTCGATAGTACCTTTTAGCAAGATGTAATTTTCTTCCTTATTTATCTCCTTTAATTAGGTCTTTTTTTGCTTTTATTTTGTCTGAAATCAGAATTGTTACTCCTGCTTTTTTTCCCCTGAGGCAATTGGGGTTAAGTGACATGCCCAAGGTCACACAGCTAGGAAGTGTTCAGTGTCTGAGATCATATTTGAACTCAAGTCCTCCTGACTTCAGGCTGGTGCTCTATCCACTGAGCCACCTAGCTGCTCCTACTCCTGCTTTTATTACTTCAGTTGAAGCAATATTAGATTCTAGTCTTTTACTCTGCGTGTGTGTGTGTGTGTGTGCTTCAAGTGTGTTTCTTGTAAACAACATATTATAGGATTCTCTTTTTTGATCCACTCTGCTATCCACTTCTGTTTTCTGATCCAGTTCATTCACATGATTACTGCCTGTGTATTTCCCTCCTGCTCTTCTTTCTCCCTTTTGTCTTCTTTTTTCTTTTATCCATTTTCTCCTCACCAGTGCTTTGCTTCTATCTACTACTCCCCCAGATCTGCCCTCCCCACCTCCACCTTTATTTATCATTAATTGGTGTTGCCTGTTCCACTTCGCTGAGGTTCATTGTTTGCAAGGTGGCACTTGCTAATGGCATGCTGGAATGCCTTCTGTCCTAGGCTGAACTCCCCCTTTACCTGAATGAGACAGACTTTTCTCGACGATCTTTCCAATTTCTAGGGCTAAAAATCCTCCCCCACCCTCATCCTTTTGCTGGTTCTATTGTTCTAGGACTAGTTTTGGTATGCTATTTTATGGTTATTGGTAGGTGAACATGGTAGAATTACCATTGATCTATTATTGATCTATCATTAACAGAAATCCATTGCTTGATTTATTGCTTACTCCACCATCTTGGCTCCCACAAATTCTGTTCCTTTGTTTTTAAATAAAACTTCACGAAATTGAGAGAAAACAACACAAGGAGACAGGATAGCAGTTGGCCAGGAGCAGGTAACTGGGAGGAAAAAGCTTCTTAAATTAACATGATATTCAGGAATCCTCTCTGCCGGCCATATCATACTAAAATGTTCTTACTAGTAAGTGACTTCCACAATTTAGGGGTTAAGGTAATTATCTTATCATCTCTTATCATTCCATTCTTCTAGCCTCCTCTGGAGTGCTATCTCTATTTTTTTAACCAGTTGCATTGTCTTTGTTCTCTAGTCGGCCTGCCAGATAAACCCCTTATTGTGACAGCTACATTGTCTGAAGCATGTTCTCTGCTGCTGTACTGTTCTAATAGAATTGGAAGATATTCAAGCAATTGCCAGCACATCTGTGCTTGGAAAATTCTCGGCTTGTCTTTCTGGCCAAGACCACTGCCACCCAACAGCTTTGAGCAGCTGTATACAGATCTGGCCCCTCAAGCAAAAATCATCATCCTCATGGTAAGCTTTCCTCAGAGGCATTAACAGCTCCTCAGTATCTCCCCAAAGAAACCATCGTCAGTAACAAAGTTAATATTTTGGTGACAATGTACCATTGAGACTTCAAGGGGTGGCTCCTATCAGCATTCACAAATCAGCACTGAGCAAAAATCATGGCATGAGTTCACAGTCACAAATAATTAAAGCTACACCCAAGCTGATGTGTCATTTATTTACTCTTCATCTAACCTGCTACTCCCTGTATTGTGTCATTCATCTTTAACCAAGGAGCATCCATGTATTGTCAATAATAATATTAGTTGCTGGGAGGAGGGTTGGAACTGAATTTTTCTCATCTCCTATTGAGAGAGATCTATCAATAAGGATTTGTAACTTAGATTTATTATCTAAAATATTTTGATAACTGTATTTCAATATAATTGGTTGCCCACTTTAATCCCATGTATTTTATTTTATGTATTTAAAAATATGATTGTGGGAAGAGATCTATAGTCTTCTTCAAATTGCCAAAAGGGTCCATGATACAAAAAAGGTTAAGAATTATTTTTTTTATCTTAAAACTCTTTTAAACTTCCTTTAAGGATTCTAACAAATGACAATGTCCTCAGCCCTAAAGGACAAAGGAATCTGGCATCTCCCCCAAAACAAACCTGCTTGATAATAACCCTAACTGAAATTATTGTTCAGCTCTTGGAAGAAAGAAGGTATTCATGGGGCAGTTAGGTTATCACCTATGGAGCCAAATACTGGACCTGGACCAAGGACACACCTCAGTTCAAGTCCTGGCTCAGATATTATACTAACTGTATGGTCCTAGGTAAGTCACTTAATCTTTGTCTACCTCAATTTTTTCATCTGGGAAACAGATGTAATGATAGCACCTACTCCCCAGTGCTGTGAACCTCAAATGAAATACTTTAGGTAAGCCACTCTGCAACTCTTAAAGCACTATATAAATACTTAGCTTTTAATATAATTAATTAATTATTAGTAATAATAGCTAGTATTTATATAAAATATATTTAGTATTATTCATTTGTCCTCTCAATGAAAGGAGATATAAAAGGAAATGAGGTGATCTATCTTATTCAAGCTTGTCAGGATAGGACAAAGATGGTTTGAAAAGGAACAAGAATTTCTAAAAATCTTGAGCTTGGCTAAATATACTGGATCTGTGGAAAACTCACAGCATGTTTATCAAAGGTAATTAAACATGGAGTCAGAGTTCTGTCCCCTTCCTCTCTTCCCTCTCAATCTCGTGGCCCAGAATACTCCTTATTCACCATTAAAAGAGGGCCAGCCCTGGAGAGTTCAAGACCAGCAGACAGGAACGGCTCAGGCTGTGATTATGATCTCAGGAACTCAACTGTCTCTATGAGAGAGAGTATGGAAATTTTTTTAATGTGTCCCTAACCACTTCGAGTTAAAGTTAAATACTATTATGAATAAGGAGCAGGAGAGCACCTCATTATGCTCTCTTGATGAGGTGCCGTCATGAATATTAATTCTCTAACCTTAGAATAAATGGTATTCTCTGTGGAATATGTCCTGAAACCACATATAGAACAGCAAATGGGTAAAAAAAAATCCTATTAGTATGGATACAGTATTGCCTGAGTAAGTGGCATTGGACTGTGAAGTGGGTGCAAGAAAACACTAGCACTTAAAAAGCAGTTTTACTATTTTGGGAGAATATGGGGAAAGGCAAGGAATCTAAATATATATATAAAAAACAATCATCTTCTGAGAAACCTCTGAGGTCTTCAATACCTAACTGCCACCTAAGACTTTGATGAAATGGATTGCTTCCCCTTAGAGCATCCTGTCTGCTGCCTGTTCCTGACCTACTTTTCCACATTTAACACAATCTCACTAAAATGCTCCTCCTCCCTCAGCCACACATTTTTTAAAAATCATTTTTCCTCTGTCTGATGGATATACAGCAGGTTTTCCCTTCAATTATAGTCTTATCCTCACAGCTTTCTATATCAGTGTATGTTTGTGTGTGTGTGTAAGTATATATATATATTATATGTGTAAATATCTGTATATGTGTATATAAGAACATAATATGTACATATATACATATACATATGCACTCACATAAATAGGGGTGTGTGTGTGCTTGTATGTATACTACTAAGGGTCCATCTATGTATATGTAAACTTACTATTTTTTACCTCTGCTTCCAAAACTCAATTTTTTTTTTTAGGTTGCCACATCCTAAGGGAAGTCTTTCCTAATCTCATTAGTTATCTACTTGTTCTCTCACTTACCAAATAGTCCTGTTTGCCTGTGTAAAAGTTCTATTCCCATTCACTTATCCCCTACCCTAGTAGAATGTAAGTTACATGAAGGGACTTAGCATAGCAACTAGCATGTAAGAAATGTTAAGAAATTAAGAAATGTTTTCTTGAATGAATGAACAAATGAATGAATGTTGCCTAGCTTTCAAATGTTACCTAACAAGGAAATAATTTAATAGAAAACTAGGGAGTCTTGAAACCAAAGGTAAAGAATATACATAGATGGGTCCCTCATAGTGTATATAGGTATAGATATAGGTATTTATGGAATAACTTGAATGTACTTTATAATGGGCCAGGATTTTAAGAAGTAAAAAACCATTCTGCCTTCAAGGAACTTGTATTTAATTGAATAGAAGAGATTCACACTCATGAAACAAAGTACAATACAGGACAAGAAATAACCAAATGCTTATCATGTGGACAGATTCAATAGTTCAGGAGAGAGAAATTAGTAACCACTGGAAGCCTTTGTGGAGGATTAGAAATTTAGGCAAGACTTTGAAGTATAGAATGATGATTTGTTGTCATTTCTAAGATAATATGAGCATGATGGAATATTATTGTACTACAAGAAATGATGAACTTGGTCTTTAAAAAGTGGATAGACTTGCATGAAGAATTAAATGAAAATAATAAAGAAAATGTTGTATATAGTAACAGAAATATTGTTTTAAAAACAATTTTGAGTGACTAAGTCATATCCAAATTAACCACAAAGGACCTATAAAAGAAGATGCTATTTGAATCCAGAGAAAGAATTGACAAATAAAAGTATATGTAGCATGGTTTTACATATATATTTACATATATACTACCATATAATGATAATAATTTCTAGGGTGTAGAGAGGGAAGGTAGAAAAAAGGGGGAAATGGGGGCAGCTAGGGGGCGCAGTGTATAGAGCACCAGCCTTGAATTCAGGAGGACTGGAGTTCAAATCTGGTCTCAGACACTTAACACTTCCTAGCTGTGTGACCCTGGGCAAGTCACTTAACCCCAGCCTCAGGGGGGAAAAAAAAAGAAAGAAAGAAAAAAGGGGGGAAGGAAGAAAGCTATAACATAACTTTATTGTATATTAAAAGTATAGCAAGTTGCACATAATAGATTTGCATTTTTGTATGTGGCCACATTTTTTTTTATTCTGCCATGTAATAGAAATGCTTGTTTTATTTCTTAAATTTAGAATAAAATATTTTTTTAAAGGGTGCAGCTAGATGATGCAGTTGATAGAGCACTGGTCCTAGATTCAGGAGGGCTTTAGACACTTAACACTTAGTAGTTGTGTGACCCTAGGCAAGTCATTTGACCCCAATTGCATCTCCCCCCCAAAAAAAAATTGAAGAAAAAAAATTTCAGGGATTGTTTCACAGACAGGTAGTACTAGTTTCCCCTTATTTCCAGCCACTAAGAAAGATGAATGGTGGTCCCTGATAATGTAATGTTGGGTTGTAGGTTACTTCTTTCTCTTCATGCTTTGATGCTTACAAAGCAGAGAAATACCAATCAATATATTCACTGGTACCTTAAAAGAAGAATATACAGCTGCAATAAAATGTAATGAACTTTACTCTCTAATTATAGGAGAAGTGTTGGCATAGAGATGGAGGGCTGCCTTGGTTTTAGGCAAACTGCTTATCCTTCCACCACCAACCTCCAAGACTATGAATTGCAAAGAAGAAGCAAAGTTAACTTGGTGGAGGAATTTATCTCAATTAGGAATTCCTTTTATTAATGAAATCCCAGATCCAGTCTCCTTCCCTTTGAAAAAATACTGGATAAAGTAAGATTTAAAAGAAAAGGAAAATCTTCTATTTCAAAATACAAGAAATGGGCTTGGTCTCGGTTTACTTTAAACTTAATCTGATCAATGGGAATGTGAGAAAAGACGTAAGGCTTGCTGGATATCTTGGGGTCAACTATGATCTCAGCCTTCAGGAAAGGCTTCATTCTAAGTTGTCTAATGGCTGATAGGCACTCAATTCAAGGATAAGTGAAGTAGACCGGCCTAACCCAACACTAAGATGTTTTTCTTGCTCCAAATGCCATTGAACAGGTTCTTTACCCTCAAAATCCCCCAGGAGGTATTGTCATGGGCTTCCCAGCCTGAAAGGTGAGGTCTGCCTTCTGGGGAATTCTCATTGCCTTCTCTGAAAACTTAATCACTGAATGGGTGTTGCCTCAGTCAAACCTGAGAAAGACCTTAGCTTAAAATGGCTAAGGTTTCCGATGGAATCCAAAATCATCTCCTGTCACTCTGATCTACAGCTGGCCATTAGGCTCAGACTGCTCTGGAGGAGAAGTGAGACTGGTGACTCTGTACAGCCCTCCCTCACTTAAATCCAATTTACTTGCAAGTTATGGCAAATTTTTCCTGATGTCTTGATCCTCATTGAAAATGAATGACAAACAATAACAACAATGCCTTCTACAAGGAGGGTCAGCTTCATCACAGCATGTGAGGAATGGGGTGGGGAGGGAGGGGAAGAGTGAGAAGGGGGCAATCTCAACAATACTAGAGGAACAGAGGCAAAAAGCTCAGCAGTACATTGAGCCAGAGGTCCCCGGTCAGATATTGCTCAGACAAGAGAGTAGTAGTTTGTCCCTTGGTTAAGGTAGTATTCAAATCCAAAAAAGGTCCAGATACCACAGAGATTAGCAATATAAGAATATACAATCTCTCTGATTCTATTGATATTAATATTAGATTTCTACATAATCCTGGCCCAAAGTAAAGGTCGGGTGAAGAGGAACTAGGGGAAGAGGAACAGAGCAGGGAAAAAAAAAAAAAAAAAACTAGAATGGAATTACTATGATATTACCCTGTCTGTAGGCTAGGTTAATAGTACTGTTGGAAGTACTTTTATTATTGCCCTGGCCATTCCTGTCCTGTGATAAATAGATGAGGCTATTATCATGGAAATCAGGTGTGCAAGTTAAAATTCCTCCCTCTGCCCTCAGTCAAAAATCAATTTTCAAGAATGTTGCCAAAATGTCAAATTCTTCAAAAAGTTTCATTTTTTTTTTTTTTTTTTTTTTCACATGGTTTCTAGGACTGAGGGAAGTGAGTCTGGAGACAGGTTGTCTGGGCCTGCTGTTCACTTGGGGAACACTCAATTAATGCTCCATGACTAGCCAGAGAGAGAAAGGCTTGAGGGGCAGGGGCATGTAACAGAGTGGATACTTTTACAGTAAAGCTTCATGTTTTTAAATCAGCTACTTTGTTCGGAGATTAGAGACGTGGCCCCAAAGGAATTCTTACCCACATTCAACTTGCATTATGTCTGGCTGCAGTGGAAGGTTAGTCAACTCAGTGAATGGCAGAAATAGGTGAACTGAACAGCCTTCACTCATGCTTTTTAGGCCTCACTCCCTGGAGAAGTAATTAGGTTTGGAGAAAGAATGAGAAAATCTTCTCAGGGGGGAGGGAGGAGAAGGATGTTTAATCCTCAAATTCTATTTAAAAGTAAACTTGGAAGAATGGGGGCTAAGGAGAGGGTGTTTAGAGAGGGGGCCCTTCAAGATATTTAAAGACTAGCATTTCTGTAGTCTGACTACAAAGGTCCAGAATTTCCCAAAATGTGTTTCAAAGAGTGATAGTCCACACACAGTGAAGGAGAGTTCCTGGAGGAAATGACCAGGGCTAGCAGTGCTTTTCCTTCTAAAATACAAACGCAGTAGGATTTCAGCTAGACCTTTGCAAGCAGGGAAAAGTGCTAGAAGTCTTAGAAGAGGAGCTTGAAGGACAAAGCATTGTTTTTGGCTTGGCCTGGAAGGGACTCAAGGTCCACTCCGGAATGGTGGGCATAACAGTGGTAGTTTGAGAACAGGAGAGAAGGAGAGAGACAAAGAGAGGAGAGACAGGGACAACTGGAAACAAAAAGGCAGGCAGACAAAAAAAGACAAGAGAGTTGGGGGTGGAATTGGGTTTGGGGAACCTCTGGGAGACAAACTCGGAGCTGAGAGCTGATGGTGAATGAGCCCAGTTCCTTTAGGCCAGCTGAGTCCTTCCTCCTGAGGGGCAGATGGGACAGCTGTGACCAGAGATTTATTATCGTTGAAATTTCCCATAGCCAAGAATTCAGGCAGCTGGTATAGCTCTGCTTCCCCTCCCCCCATCTTTTTTCTTTAAAGTTGTTTACATACTGTTTTAATCAGTGTCAAAGTGGGCCCATTCGACATAAAGGATTAATCCTAACTGCATTGAACTGTGTGTTTGTTTATTTGTAATCAGCCGAGGCAGCAACAATGAGGAGCTGTGTTTGGTATTGGTACAGATGCAGAAAGGACCAAAGTCGGAAAACTGGTCCAAATGTCAGGCTTTTTTCCAAATTCAGAAGAAATCTTATGGTTTTGATCATTTATATTCTTTATAAACTTCCCAAAAGGCAGAATTAAATTGAATCTCAGACTTTCCTTTGTCAAATCAACAAACATTTATTAAGCACTTACTATATGTATGAAGGATTAAAAGAGTAAATAGGATGAGGGCCTGGGTATTTTCTCAAAATGGAGATTCTGGGAAAAACTCGCCAATGAGAGAGCAGAGGGATCTACTGGTTAAAAGCCTGAAAAGGAATTAACCAAGCTAAAAGCAAGTTAGAGCACTATTTTGCAGCATAGGACGATACTAGACTATTGAGCAACATTTCTCATCCACTCCTTTTTCCCCTTTCTCCAAAGGAAATCACTCTGCAGATCTGGTGGAGAGGGAGTTTGGGGGGAAAAAAGGGGGGCTTTAATAAAGGAGTAGGACCTGCCTAGTGGAAGAAGAAATTCTGGACTGGCCAATAACACCCACATTTCATAGGTGGAAGTCAGAAGGGATAGTCTACCTCTAAATTAAAGAGCCACAAAAGCTACACTAAAAAAACCAGCTATGTATATGTGAAAAATACTTGTTATATAGTTATTTCTATAAAAATAGAAATATATAAAAATGTTATTTATCTAATTAGCTTTTTTTTTTTTTTTTTTTTTTTCATAAAAGCCCTATGAGGTAGGTAGTGCAAGGGTTATTGTCGTCATTTTACAGATTAGTTCCAGGGAAGGAAGGTGATCTCCAGGTATAATATATCCTTCAAAGCTAGGACTACAGGTTTATTGGCTCTTACAGAAATATCTATAGTGGTAAAGAGCTGGGCCTGGAGTCTGGATGAGCTGAATTCACACCCAATCTTAGACACTACCTTTGTGATTCAGTCACTGAATCTATATCTGCCTTAATTTCTTCAGCTGTAAAATGGGGATATTAATAGCACTTCCCTCCCAAGGCTGTTGTGAAGATCAAATAAGATAATATTTATAAATCATCTAACATAATACATGGCACATAATAGGCATTTAATAAATGCATATTACTTTCCCTTTCCCTTTCTCTTTTTTCCACTACATTATGCTGCTAAATGGAAGGAGAATGGATTTGCACCTCCTCAATTTTGTTTCAAAATTTTTTCAACTCTCCAAAAGATTTCCAAAAGATTCTCTGCCCATAGGTAATCAACATTAGTGACTTTTGTCAGTATATTTTAAGTCCAAAATTGTTCCATAAACAAATTTGTTTTTGGAAATGCTGATTGGCCTATGTTTGATATACATTTAAAGTCATTATACTCATTTTCGAGACATAATTAATTTTGTACTTACACAAATAACCTCCATAAAGTTTATCATCATATGCTTTGCTGTATGTAGGGATAGGGCTTCTGATATATGAAGTAACTCTTGGGCTTTTTGTGCCACAGCAAAAATTCAATTTAAGGAAAATAATTTTTACTTTAGAGGCAACTTTCTAAAACTTTAACAAGTTACAGAGTGTTGCCCATCTGCATTAGTAGAGAGTTTCCTCAAGGGGAATTCCTTACAACTGACAAAGTCATGCTATTATATTTTTCTGGAGATGAAAAATTAAATGCTTCTACCTAATGCTAAATAAAGTGCCCAGAACACAGTAGGCACTTAACAAATGATTATTAGTTGACTTATTGACTGATTCTATCTTGACTAACATTACCAGTAATGGATATGTGTGTGTGTGTATATATATTTTACATGTCTGAATAGATATACATATGTGTATACACATACATACACACAAAAAAAATAAAAAAACTTCTTTAAAAAAAAATCTATTCCAAACTGTAAACCTGTGGGAAAGATGCTACTTAATGCAATAAAATTAACCCAATAAAAGTAGCTGGAGAGCCACACTTCCACCACTAGAGGTCAGAAAGAATTCAGAATCATAGAAAGACAAGATTTTTGTGGGAAATGATTTACTCCAATCCTTTCTGAAAGTGATTTCATCCTTGTGGCTTCTTCTTGCATCAAGACAGGTAGAAGCTCTTTCCTAACTTTATGAATAGCTCAAGCCAGATAGAAACATCACCTAAAGACTGCTTTGAATTTAGTCGGACTAATTGTCCAAAGACACATGTTGCACATCATTCAGCCCATTACAAGAGCTCTTTCCAGCTTGGAAAGACTCACCAGAGATTATATTCCTTTGGCAAAGCCTTCCACAATCAAAAGTCACCATGGTGTTGCTATGAATCATCCAGACAAGATCTAAGAAGAGGATAGTATTATTCAGGGCATATAAAATAAAGACAAAAGTCTTCTTAGTTTATTTGCTAAAGAATGGGACAACCAAATTTGCATTCTTATTCTCTTCTTTGAAAATATTCTCCATATTCCCCTCCTATCTGACCCAGAATTTAATCCTTTAAAAAGCTGTCTTTAAAAGGGCACAATTAAAATGCAAATATATTAGCTGGAAAGGGAGGAAGGGGCCTAGATTGTAGAGAAAATGTCCCCTTTTAAGGTCTCTTATTAGTATAATAACAGGTTAGTTTATCAGATTAAGTTCTTGTCACCTTGCCCTTCAGAAGGTACAAAATGGATGAGAAGATAGAATATTGAGCAGGTAACTTTTTTTTTGTTATTTTTTATTTTTTATTTTTTTATTCATTTTTCCAAATTATCCCCTCCCTCCCTCCACTCCCTCCCCCCGATGACAGGTAATCCCATACATTTTATAAGTGTTACAATATAACCTAGATACAATATATGTGTGTAAATACCATTTTCTTGTTGCACATTAAGTATTAGATTCCGAAGGTATAAGTAACCTGGGTAGATAGACAGTAGTGCTAACAATTTACATTCACTTCCCAGTGTTCCTTCTCTGGGTATAGTTATTTCTGTCCATCATTGATCAACTGGAGGTGAGTTGGATCTTCTTTATGTTGAAGATATCCACTTCCATCAGAATACATCCTCATTCAGTATTGTTGTTTCTGTGTATAGTGATCTTCTGGTTCTGCTCGTTTCACTCAGCATCAGTTGATTTAAGTCTCTCCAGGCCTCTCTGTATTCCTCCTGCTGGTCATTTCTTACAGAGCAATAACATTCCATAACCTTCATATATCACAATTTACCCAACCATTCTCCAATTGATGGACATCCATTCAACTTCCAGTTTCTAGCTACAACAAAAAGAGCTGCCACAAACATTTTGGCACATGCAGGTCCCTTTCTGCTCTTTAGTATTTCTTTGGGATATAATCCCAATAACAGCAATGCTGGGTCAAAGGGTATGCACAGTTTGATAACTTTTTGGGCATAGTTCCAGATTGCTCTCCAGAATGGCTGGATTCTTTCGCAACTCCACCAACAATGTCTCAGTGTCCCAGTTTTCCCACATCCCCTCCAACATTCATCATTATTTGTTCCTGTCATCTTAGCCAATCTAACAGGTGTGTAGTGATATCTCAGAGTTGTCTTAATTTGCATTTCTCTGATCAGTAGTGATTTGGAACACTCTTTCATGTGAGTGGATATAGTTTCAATTTCTTCCTCTGAGAATTGTCTGTTCATATCCCTTGACCATTTATCAATTGGAGAATGGTTTGGTTTCCTATAAATTAGGGTCAGTTCTCTATATATTTTGGAAATGAGACCTTTGTCTGAACCTTTACTTTTAAAAATATTTTCCCAATTTGTTACTTCCCTTCTAATCTTGTTTGCATTAGTATTGTTTGTACAGAAACTTTTTAGTTTGATGTAATCAAAATCTTCTATTTTGTGATCAATAATGATCTCTAGTTCTCCTCTGGTCATAAATTCCTTCCTCCTCCACAGGTCTGAGAGGTAGATTATCCTCCGTTCCTCTAATCTATTTATGGTCTCATTCTTTATGCCTAAATCATGGACCCATTTTGATCTTATCTTGGTATATGGTGTTAAGTGTGGATCCATATCTAATTTCGGGCAGGTAACTTTTAACAGGAGAAACATCATGCTATAATAAAAATAACATTGGAACACCAAGTTAGCCTTTTCCAGCTTCAGTTTCATAGGTAAAGTGAAGACATTACTACTGAAAAAGGAGTTGAACTCTGAATAACTGAAAAACAAATAATTATTCCAAAAAGCAGAAAACGAAACATTTCTCTTTCCTCTTGGCAAAGAAGTAAGGAACCATGGCCAGAATGATGCATACATTACCAGAACTGGTCACTGTGTGTCCGTTGTTTTTATTTAACTATTTTGTTTTGATACAAGTCAGGACTGGGGTAGTGGAAGCATATCAGGAAATGATTGTGAAGTGAAAACAAAGGACATCAATAAATCTGGTTTTGTTTTTTTTAAGTGAGGGGGCTAGGCTCAATAATCTCTACAGTAATTTTCAGTTCTAATGTCTGATTTATAAGAAAAAGAAAGATACACATGGGCATGACTAAGGAGAAATGACATAGCCAAGCCTTAGAATTTTAGGGAAGGAAGAAACCTTAGAGATCTCATAGATCATATTCTTTCCTCCCCTTTTATGCCTAAAAATGAAAATTCACTGTTAGGTCAAAGGAACTGGGTATTGTATTTTTTCCTTTATTCTAAGGAGTTACATAAAAAGTAATTAGATGCAATCCAGGGGCATCCTTACCATCCTCAGGAGAAAATGTATATGGATTAGCTTTGATTCATGTCCAAAACCTCCCCAAAGATGGGAAATAAAAAAGATTTTCAATGTACAAGATGAATCAGGTATAATACAGCTATTTTTTTCCTCTAAAAAAAAAAGAAATGATTAAAATAAAAGGCTTTCAAAAATATGCATTAGCAAAATAGATTTAAAAACAAGATTCAATTACTTATAACTATGGTTCAACTCTTCCAGTAGAACACCATAAAAACAAAAGGCATTTGGCAGGACTGATGAGCAGATATCTTAAATGTCACTTCAGCTTTGTATTGTCCAAACAATTCTCTATAGTTTCATGCCTTCTAGATAGCCTGGTCAGAGGCTCAGTATAATAGACACAAGATGTCCAGGCTCTCCAATTCTTGAGATTTTTTCTACAAATAGATATATGTTTCAGGATCACTGTTTAATCACTTGCAGTCAGGCAAAGCAACACAAAACAGAAGTGCAGGGATGAACTTACTTAGTCAAGGCTCCCTGCCTTTTGTGGCCATGGGAGGTCAGTATGCTATTAGGGGGAGTAGAAGGCTACCATGCTCACCTTTCCAGAGCTAGATTAAACCAATCCTGACACAACCTGCATCTGGGAAGAAAAGAGATAGAACTAAGAGTTTGTATGTGCATCATGGGATCACCTCTATAGGCACATTCCCTCACTTTCATATAGATGAGTAAACTAAGGCCCAAAGAGATTAAAGGACTTGCCCAAGCTTTTACAGTTAATGGTAAATTCAGTATGAAAACCATTTTCCTGACCTCCAAGAAACTGTTTTGTTTCTCCATCCATAAGTGGGAACCTGGGGAAGCTAGATCAGCTCTAGGACACAGACTACAAGAGCCTATACCTGGAAGAAAGACATTCTGCACTCTGGCACCTACAGAGGAAGGTGCTGAAAGTAAAAGGGATTGGCCTTTAGATAAGAATTAAGACAGACTATATACATACATATATATTGCTGTCCTTTCCGTTCCCCCCCAATAAAATGTAAGCTCCACACACACACACACACACACACACATATATATATATCTATATCTATAGATATAGATATATATATTGCTGTCCTCTCCGTTCCCCCCCCCCCCCAATAAAATGTAAGCTCCTTAAGGACAGGGAATTTTTTTTTTAATTCAATGAATTCTTTAGCTTTCACTTGTCCCATTCCAGTTTTTAACGTGTGATTTTCTTCAGTTAGTTTTGGTATCTCTTTTTCTATTTGGTTAATTCTACTTTTGAAGGTGTTATTTTCTTCAATGGATTTTTTTTTTTTTTTTTACATTTGGCCAACTGTATTTTTTAAAAAGTTGTTTTCTTTAGACAATTTTCTTCCTTTTCTAAACTATTAACTTTCTCTTGCATATCTCTTATTTCTTTTCTTATTTTTTTCTTTTACCTCTCTTATTTGTCTTTTAAAATGTTTTATGAGCACTTCCAAGAAGTTTCTTTGGGCTTGAGACCAATTTATATGACTCTTTGAGATTTCCTTCATGGTCATTTTGTCCTCATCTGAGTTGGTATTTTGGCCTTCCCTGTCACCATAGTAGTTTTCCATGGTCAAGGTTCTTTTCTGTTTATTGCTCATCTTCTTTCCTTTTTTTTTTTTTTTTTTTTTTTTTTGCATTTCTAGTTGAGTTTTGCCCCTGGAGTAAAGGTGGAGCTGTCCCAAGCTTCCTATGCAGCTCTGAGCCTTGGCTTTGAGCACGGCCCCTTGTTTTTGCAGGAGTTAACTTTTCCTGCTTTTTTCAGTAAACAGCTTGGTTTCCCAAAGCTGGAACTGGAGACTGTCCCATCAATCTACATCTCTACTGATCCAGGACTGAGGGTCTTGATTGTTAATTTGCTAAGATTAAGACCCTCTCACCAGCTTTCCCAGAGTCTTCCTGAACTAAGCTGAACACCTTTTTCACCCCAGTGAGACTGACCTTTGTTGAAGTTTTTCCACTCTTGTCTTGAGCTGGAGAGTAGTTTCATTCTGTCAGACTATTCAGAGACTTGGTTTCATGTGGTTTTCGAGGGAAACTGGGAGAGCTGTAGCAGCTTTTTGGCTTTATTCTGCCATCTTGGCTCCACCTCTGGAAGTCTCCATTAAGTTGTTGTTGTTGTTGTTGTTGTTTTTTTTTTTTTAATGCATATTAGCTGAATGATTGCTTAATTGATCCTCAATTTATTCTTTTTTTTTTTTCTGGTTTCTTTCTCAGTGGCAGGTACTGCCTTCTGGCACTTTACCCTGACATCTGAGTTAATGTCTGCCTTCTTTCCTTAAGGAAATGCATTTTTGCCATTCAATCAAACATCTGTCCCAGCCTTTCCTAGTATTTACCTAGATAGCATCTATTACAGTTCTCTAATGGTCTTTCCTGGACATTTCTCCTTGACTAATTTAGCACTGCTATGTCAATAGATTTATGCAACATTAACCCTAGCCTTTCTCAAGACAGTTCAAAAACTCTAAAATTGTTAGTCTTTAGCATTGCCCTCCATTTCTCCCCAGTTCTTTTAATTCCAGAAAATTGGTTTCATGATCAATCTAGCTAAAGAAAAGATCCTCAACAATCACAAAAAATGACCTCAGTGTGACCTTCCTTAGGGAACAGAAAATAAATATTTTTATGTTTTCTTTATTTTCTTTAGTATAAATTATATAAAAATATCCTGGAGAAGGCCAAAGTTATACTTTTAGCACATGACTCATCTGTATGACCTTGTATAATACACATCTGTGATTCAATTTACTCATTTGTAAAATGGAGGGGCTGCATGAGATGAATAAACAAATAAAACGATGAGTGAAAAAGCATTTATTCAGTACTTATTTTTTGCCAGGAACTTAGGTGATTTTTAAGATCTTATGATCACAAATCTAGAGGCTTATGGAAAGAAGCATATGATAAAGAATATCTAAAGTCAAAAAATTAAAAAATAAAAAAAAGGTAAGAAAAAAAAAAGAAAAAAAAAGGGGGGCAGCTAGGTGGTGCAGTGGATAGAGCACTAGCCCTGAAGTCAGGAGGACCTGGTCTCAGATACTTAGCACTTCCTAGCCATGTGACCCCTGGGCAAGTCACTTAACCCCACTTGCCTCAGGAAAAAAAAAAAAGAATATCTAAAGTCTAGTCAAAAGAATTAAATTGGAATAAAGCCTTGGATGAGCCAGCAGTATTGTCTGGTCCATTGATAGTAAACTTAATATAATGTTCTATAAATACTCTATGAGACACATTAAACTGATTTTCCATCCACTGGGCATCATCAGGTGCTCTGTGGCTGAATATAGGACATCTAAAGTACTGGTGGGTTTAATATGTTGGTCTCATAAGACTTGGAATGCATGGAGGTTGGAGGAGGAGGGAAAAGGAGGGTAGTTTGGAACTAGACAAAGAGACTGAAGAGTACCATTTTACTGAAACTAGTGTTCTTCCTTTGGGAATGGTAAGCCCATTCAGAACAAGATCTGATAACCATAAATCCTTTATTACAATTTAACAAAAGGATGTGGATAAATTAGTTTTGGTATCAAAGTTCCCTTCTGTCACTGCTTTTCACATTTTTATTAACTAGTCTATTTTGAAGCTTTTTCTCTAAAGTCATGTGGTGGAATATCATTTTCTTTATGTTGCAGTCTTTTGAAAATGAAAAACTATTTGCCCCCAAAAGTCCAAAACCCACTCATTCAGGATAGTTTTTGCCTCCAAGTTATCATTTCATATTTGCATACAGTAAGGAAATTGTTCTCTCTTCATTTGGTTATTAGGACAATGGATCTGAAGATGATTTTCCAAGGTAATATTCACATGAGAAAAGAAATTCTTTATAAGTCACTTGGCAACGCTATCAGCCTTTTCCTCAGATACACTGTCAAATCCACTTGTTAGTTCTCTTCAGAGAATTTATTCAGAAACTGTTCTCAATTTACATCTATGTAATGCTGCTCTATATGTTTACAAATCATTACATTTACCGCAGTAGGAGAGGTATGCTCATCTTTGTAATGCACTATCCCAGATTTACCCATTCCTCATCCCCAACAATCCAGGAAGCCTTCATTTTGAGGAAGTGTCCAGGACAGTTAAGTTCCACTCAGCTCCAGACTCTTCAGATGTTCGTATCATGTCTTTCTGGCACACCTTCTCTCTCCTGACCCTTTTCAGTTCCCAGTTACATTTTATCTTCAAACTCATTGAGGGCAAGCCCTTTTTTTAAAAAAAAAAATTAAATTTTATTATCTAGATTTAATATGGTCTTAATAATGAAGATTTGTGTGTGTGTGTGTGTGTGTGTGTGTGTGTGTGTGTGTGTGTGTGTGTGTAATATATAGTGGATGTTTTAGACAATATAAATAAATATATGGGGGCCCATCTGAGAAAAATATTTTATATCATTGAAGAAAATACTAAATTTCAGTTAGAGATTCATGAAAAAAAAGATATAATTTTTTTCTATTCAGTTTTGTGGACTCTTGATCTCTAAATTAAATGACTTTCAGATCCCTTTCAATTCTGTGGTTGTAAAAAGGACATGGAATTCTGAAAGTCTTTAAAGTTTCTCTTTTAATAACCTATTGTCCTTATCTTGCCTTCTTCCACTGTAATTATTACTCATATGTGTACATCCCTATGTGGTTGGAACAGAACTACTTATCAATTTCATTTTCATTTATAGCAACAACAAAAAAAAAAACACAAACCAAGTAATTATACAATAATTGTGGAAGAGATTGTATAGAATTTTAATAAAACCCAAGTCCCTGCCCTTAAGAAGCATACAATCTAGTAAAATCCCAATCTTAAAAATCATTTAAGATTTCAAGGTCAAAGAAGACAGCTGACAAATATATAAACATTTCATAGTAAACTATTCCTCTTCTATATGGTAGGCGTAAATCAAGAAATATTTGGATTATTCATATAATATTGCTTCCCTACTCATGTAGAAGAGGTGTCTAGTTTGAGTTCTCAGAACTTTTTTCATGATTTATTATGTTCATTTCCTTTCTCTGTTGGCATCCATCCAAATGACTTAAATCTGTCTGTAACTTAGCTCCCCTTCAAACAGACCAAAGTTCTACAGGTGTGGTCTCATTAGAGTCTTCCAGCTGTGATGTAATATATCTCCTGATAATGATGCTTTTGTTCTCTTTGGGTATCTGCCTGCCAACTGAAAGTCGTCCCTCCCTTCTCTGTGAAGGAGGTATATTACATGCTGCTTCAGCAAAATAGACAAAAATTAAAATCGATCTCATTGGCCTATAGTACTAGATGGTACTTATATACATATATCCATACACACAGTATGCATGTATGTATATAAGTAAGTGGGTATAAATAAGTACCTTCACATAGGTGCATATATATGTATACATATTTAGACATTTAACTCAGAAAGATCTATAGCACCAATCCCATCCCATTCTCCATAATTTTTTCACACATCAGTGACAATGGTTCAACAATCATATTTTCAAATTATTCAAATGCCCAAGGATAGATTTATCTGGGCCTAATGATTTGAATTGATTCAAGACAATTCAATGCTCTCTCATTATTCTCTTAAGTCTTTTCTATTCAAATTGCATTTTAATCATTTTTTTTTTATTCTTTCCAATCTGATGATCATTTTTCTGGGTAAAACAAACCAAATTAACAGTTGAGTAGCTCTGCATTTTCTATCATTTGTTATGATCACATCATTTATCCAGTGTAATGCTACCTTCCTTTCTTTGATTTTAATCTCTCTCAGAATATGGATTTTTTTAAAGTTCTTTGAGTTTTTCTTAGCATTCATTGCACGTTTTAGTTCATTTGGGGTTTTCTTGTTTATGACATTATTGTTACAGCATTATAAGTTTTTGCTTTTCTCTTCAATTTCATTTCTTTATCTCTATCTTTTCCTCCATCTTTTGTGCATGTATCAAAATATATGTGTGTGTGTGTGTGTGTGTGTGTGTGTGTGTGTGTGTCTGTGTGTCTGTGTATGTCTATGTTGATCTATGACTTGACTGTGTATCCACATATAATTTTTTTCCCTCATCAAAATAATCTGGTTTTGGTTGTTTGGATTTTATTGTTAAGAATATCCATCCCTCTTGAATGAGTTTCCTTACAAAATTTTGGACCCTGAGATCATGTTTATTTTCCCAAGTGCTAGGTTTTTTTTAGGACAATGCCCCATAATTTTTTTTATCATGTTTCCCTTCTTATTTATCATTAACTCTAAGGTGATTTCAGTCAATCAATAAAAAGCATTTATTATATGCTTTATTATAATATTATTATGTTATATATAATATATATTATATATTATTATATTATTATAATTTATTATATGGGCCATTCACTATACTGTCTGAAACACAAGTACATAAACTCTATGCCTCAGAGAGTTTATATTTGAATGTAGGAGAAATGTGTACAGATAGATAGCTTGATAGTAGATAGTCGAACAGTTGGATAGATATGTATATGTATGCATATACATATATATAAAACAAATACAAGATAGTTTGGGGAAGGAATATACCAGCAACCAGGAGAATCAGGAAAGTTTTCATACAGGGAATGGTATGTGAATTGAGTTTTAAATTAATTAGGGATTTCACAAGGAAAGAATTATATTATAGGCATGTGGGACAATTAATAAAGAGAAAAAAGATAGTGCATTATTTATACTGATTAGTTCAGATAGACCAAAGAATTCAGGAAGTTGTATTAGAATGGGGAGAGGGTATTATAACAGTCCAGTCGAGGAGTAATTAGGATCTGAATTATAATGGTAGTTATGTGAATGGAGAGGAGGATATATTTGAGAGCTATAACAAAGATAAGGTTTAGCAACTAATTGGATTTGAATGAAAATGAAGAAATGAGAATGACACAAGGTTATAAGCCAAGGTCACAAGAAGGATGGTGATATCTTAGACAGTAAGAAGTTTAGAAGAAAAGTGTTTTGGTCATGTGGAGTTTGAAATGCTTAGGAGATGTCCTTTTGGAAATATCTGATAGTTTGAGATATGGACTATAGCTCAAGAAACAATAAGTTGATTGGTGGAATAGTCAATGACTATAGTAATCTAGTATTTGATAAACTTAAAAGCTCCAGTTTCTGGGATAAAAAAAATTACTATTTCACAAAAATTGCTGGGAAAATTGTAAAATAGTATGGCAGAAATTAGGCATTGAGCGACACCTAACATCCTATACCAAGATAAGGTTGAAATGGGTTCATGATTTAGATATAAAGAATGACAACTAGCAAATTAGAAGAACAAAGGATAATCTACCCCTCAGATCTGTGGAGAAGGAAGGAATTTATGGCCAAAGAAGAACTAGAGTACATTATAAAATGCAAAATGGATAATTTTGATTATATTAAGTTTAAAAGTTTTTGTACAAATCAATGTGTTCAAGATTAGAAGGGAAGCAGAAAACTGGGGGAAAAATGTATAACCAAGGATTCTGATAAAGGCCTCATTTCTAAAATATATAGAGAATTGACTCAAATTTATAAGAATATAAGCCATTCTTCAATTATAAATGGTCAAAGAATATGAACAGACAATTTTTGGATGAAGAAATTAAAACCATTTATAGTCATATAAAAATGCTTTTAATCATTATTAATCAGAGAAATGCAAATTAAGACAATTTTGAGGTACCCCCTCATATCTCTCAAATTAGTTAAGATGACAGGAAAAGATAATGAAAATGTTGGAGAAGATGTGGGAAAACTAGGACATTAATTGTTGGTGGAGTTGTGAATTGATCCAACCATTCTGGAGAGCAACATGGAACTATGCTCAAAGGTCTTTCAAATTGTTCATACCCTTTGATCCAGTAGCATCTCTATTGGCATACATGCCAAAGAAATCATAAAAAAGGGAAAAGGACCTACTTATGCAAAAATGTTTGTGGTAACCTTATTTGTAGTGGCAAGGAACTAGAAACTGAATGGATATTGGAGAATGGCTGAATTAATTGTGGTATATGAATATTATGGAATATTATTATTCTATAAGAAATGATCAGTAGGATGATTTTAGAGCAGCCTGGAGAGATTTGCATGAACTGATGGTAAGTGAAGTGAATAGAACCAAGAGAAAATTGTACACAGCAACAAGAAGATTATGCGATGATCAATCCTGACAGATGTGGCTCTTTTCAACAAGGAGATGATTCAGGCCAATCCCAATGGACTTGTGGTAGAAAGAGTCATCTACATCCAGAGGGAGGACTGTGGGGACTGAATGTGGATCACAACTTAGTATTTTCACCTTTTTTGTTGTTGTTGTGTGCTTGCTTTTGTTTTATTTCTCATTTTTTGTCCTTCTTGATCTGTTTTTTCTTGGGCAGCATGGTGATTGTGGGAATAGGTATAGAAGAATTGCACATATTCAATGTATACTGGATTACTTGCTGTCTACAGGAGGAGGTGGGGGGAAAGGAGTGAGAAAAAAATTGGAATACAAGGGCAAATGTTGAAAACTATTTTTGCATGTATTTTGAAAATTAAAAAAAACTATTATTATTATTATTATTTTTAAAAGGATATAGCTTCTAATAATTAATGTGCAACAAGAAAATGGTATTTACACACATATATTGTATCTAGGTTATATTGTAACACATGTAAAATGTATGGGATTACCTGCCATGGGGGGAGGGAGTGGAGGGAGGGAGGGGATAATTTGGAAAAATGAATAAAATTAAAAAAAAAAAGACTTTAAAAAAATAAAAAGATTTCATAGATAGCCTGAAAAAAAAAAGGATATAACTTCAGAACTTAAAAGGAAAAAAAAAAAAAGAAAGAATAAGCTGAATATATAAAGTCAGGTAGGCATTTGCATGTAAGTGATCTCATGGAAGCTAATGAGGTCGTAAAGAGAGTCTAAGGAAATAAGAGAATCTATGACAAAGCCTTGTGGGTTACATCCACTCAATGAGCATGACATGAATGATGAAAGTCTGATAAATGGGAGGAGATTCAGGAGAGGGCAATCCCATGAATACCCAGACAAAAGAGTATCCCGGAAAGGGAGATGGGGTGGGTTATCAGTGACAAATGCTAGGAAATGGTTAATGAGGAAAATTGAAATGAAGCTAATAAATAGAAAATTAAATTTTTTTAAATTTGAGAATTAAGAAAGCCCTGATACTTGCCCTACTGGGGAAAATGAACATGTTCTCAGATGCATGTATTATGTATGTATGCATGTATATATATACCAAGTTTCACAAAGTCATTTCAAAACAATGCAATAACAACTGGGGGAATTAAGAAAGACTTCACATAGGAGATGACCCTTGAGCCATTCTTTGAAAGAAGCTTGAGAATGAAACCAGTATGTTCCCTGGGCATGAAAGACCTGGCAGGGAAATCATGAGTCAAAGGATTATTAGTTATTAAGAAGTCTTCAAGCCTGAACCTGGTCCATGTATATTCAGAGCTACTGTAGAGTAGTGATATGTACCACAGCACAATTACTGCTTTCTGGGCATATCACCTGGGGAATTCCACTTATGGCATTTCATTTCAAAGAAATATCTTGGGTTATTTATTATGTTTAAGAGCAATGAGAGGGAACTGTACTTACTCCTGGCCTGAGGAAGCCTATAAAGTGGAATTTATATGAATTGAGGGGCTACACTGACTAGTGATTCAGCAAGCTGAAGTACACATACTCTTTACAGGTTGGGAGCAAAACTTTCACCACCAATTTTGGATTACTATCAATCAGTTGCTTAGTTCAGGTCCCCAAAGTAGCTGGTTCCATAAACTCTTCTTCATGAACTATTCCATCAAATGCCATTGGATAAAAGATTTAATTGAACATGCTATTTTTTTCTTTCTTTTGAAGATGGGCTATAGGCATGGCTATATATAGCCAATGGTTACAGCTACATGGAACATGAAAGCTATCTAGAAAAAGAGAAAATAAGTAACAGGAGAGACTCTGACAGCTCACTCATACACATGACAGAATTGCTTATTCCATGCACATCTATATTATTCACTTGGGTTAGCTTCTTTGAATAGCAAATCCCCAAAGGGAGAAGCATCATTAACTTCAGTGTGCCTCACCTGTAAAATGGGACTACTAATGCTGACAACTATTTCACTTTGATATAGAGATAATGAGTAAATGTTTATCGACCATTATGAGACCCTTAGAGGAACTGCATTGCTGCCCTAAAAATAGACAAACTCTTTTGTACTTGACACTGTTTTCATTTTATTCCCACTTGTACTTTCATGACTTGTGAAATTCAATTGCTTTTTTATTGCAAAAGCCTCCATCACACTGAAGAAGTTAAGGTTTTGTGAGTACTTAGATTACAAACTTTTACTACTAATAAAAACAATATTTAGTCTAAGAGATGGCATGCTTTCTTTCCCTCTGTTTAAAGTATTTTTACTACTACTAATAACAACAACAATAATGGCTAACATTTTTAGAACACTGTGTTTGCAGTGTGCTATACATGTTATCTTATTTGATTCTCACAAAGCCCTATGAAGTAGTGGCTATTATTATGCCCAGCTTACTGATAAAGTAATTGAAGCTGAGAGAGTTTAATAGAGAGGTGACTTGCAAAAAGTCACACAGCTAAGTAAGTATCTGAGGCAACATTTGAACTCAGGTCTTGCTGACCCCAAGTGGATTGTTTTTATTTTTATCTACTGTGCAACCTTGATGAAATAAGAACTTTGCTATAGAAATAACTTCCAAGTTAAATTTTATACTTCTATCATAGACAATAAGTCACTTTCCTTTTGCTATTTCAATTTTTTTAAAGCATAAAATATTTTGATTTAAATTCAGTGGCTATGTGGCATCCAGATATAAAGAATTTGATGCCATGAGTAGACTTATTCTGACAAGATAAAAGGTAAAATCTGGTTAACTCATTTCTGAAGGTTAAGTAAAAAAGAGAAAATTTGTTTGTAGTTGATCAATGTCCCGCATAAAGAAAATGGTTAAGTACAGAATAAGGGTCATCAATGTACTCAATTTTATTTCCTTAAAATTCAATCCCTTCACATCCTAATAATTGACACCTTTCTCCTTTGAGAGCTTATAAATTGAGCTAAATGCAATGGGGGGGGGGCGGATTATAGAGATTTCATGAATCCAAATGCAAATCCAGAAATAAGCAGACATATCTTCTGGAAACTGAATAAGTAATATGCCTTGCACATATATGCATTATTATTTTTTAAATATATGTAGGTGCTGATGTGTTGAATAAAATACTATGTTCATTTAAATGTGTTACTAAATTCATAGTAGCTTTCTGTCAACACTTAGTCCAAGAGATGGCATACTTAATTTCCCTTTGTTTAAAAGAGAATGAGGGTAGATGAGGACAGGAGAGAAGGGAGAAGGTTCAGTGAACTCTAGGGCTTTGATTTTCTAGTGTGTGGAATGGATAAATAAAAAATAATTTATTAAACACTCGCTATGTGACCAGCACTATGTTAAACATTGGAGATACAAATACTGAAAAGCAACTATCTTTCTCTTCAAGAAGCTTGTATTCTAAAAGGGAGTTGGAATAGGGAAGGAGTGATGGGATTTTTTTTAATTAGCCAAGGAATTTCATAATACAATTACAAAATGAAGGAGTCCTCAAATATTTTCTATGTCAAAAAGGCATCTACGTTACTTAAATAAATTGGGATTTTCCTAAGCTTTGCCAAGTCAATACACTAATCTCTTAAATTTTTGTGCTATAAATCTTTGGGAATATTTTATCTCCCTCCCAAACTGGCTCAGAACCAATGTGCCAAATGAATATATCTGAAAGAATTGTCCAGGAATGAAGACTGGTAAAAATTTTGTGATTCTTCTCATTTCCAGTTTGATACCAATCAGATGCCAGTTTGAGTTTGTGTGTTTGTTATGTGCTGTAGACAATGTGCTTGTCTCAAAACACAGAAAAGAGCTGCTCAGATCTTATTCTGGGACAAAGGCAGAATAAAAGGGAGGAATAAAAGAAGTGAAGATGTGACTTACTTGGTAAAGGGAAATCACAGATGAGGAAGGCATTTTAGTACCTTCTCTACAACATAGAGAATTATCCAAGATCACACATTCAGTATGTATAAAGGGCTCAACTGGAATCTAGTCTTCTTGGCACTGAGGCTGGTTCTCTATCATACCCATTCAGAGAGGAAATAGATTCTAATTTTCAGAATGACTCATAACCAAGTTTGGTCTTTATTATGGGCCAGAACTCTGAACTTGAAACAAGAATGCTTACAAAATACTAAGTGAAATTGAGGAGACAATGATTATGTAGTTTAGCATGGTTCAGTATGATTGATTTAATCCTACAGCAAATAATGGTTTCCTAGCAATAAATGATTGGTTTATACTCAGTGTAGAGCTAGGAGCCTCAGCTAGGTTGATTCAGAGATTCAGAGAAGCAAAGAAGACAAAGGATTGAGCAGGAGCTTAAGCTCTCAGAACCAAGGGGAGAAATTCAATTTGATTTTCGATCTTCCTGGTGGCTGGCCTGGACTCCTGCACTTCCTCACTAAGACCAAGGCCAGACTGAAAGGCTCCACAGAAAGCTGCCCAGCATCAGGCAAAGAGATAATAAAAGATTTGGACTTTAACCCCTGGCTACTCTTCTGGTGATTACTGAGCTGAAAAGAAGGCTGCTCCCAAAGACCCCAAGAAAACCGAACCAAGAGAAGATTACATTTTGGTGCTCAACATGGGGCCAAGAACCTACATCTGTGAAATTAGGGTGAGTACAAGAAGGAAACTTTGTAAATGACTAAATTAGTATTCCAGTTACAATATGACAAATGTTTAGAAGGAGATTTCTCCACTGCAAGAAAAATTTGTCAAAAACTTGGTTAAATTTATTAAAAAAACAAGGTTTGATTATAACTTGGGAGCAGATCACTGAACTTTTAGAAACAGTACAATGCACATTTCCTTGGTTCTCTAAGGAAAAAGAATTAGATCCAGAGAGTGGAAATTAGTAGGAGAGCAACTATGTGAATACTATAATGATAATAGACCTGACTCAATTTCTAAAGAAACACTTTATACATATAATTTAACACAACTGGCTTTAGTAAATTATGTAAGTTATGGAATAAGGAAAAAGAAGAAAGAGCAGGAGGGGGAGGATCCAGACAAACTAGAAGAAAAGCATGAAGAATTAGACAAGAAAGGAGTTAAGAACAATTCTGATGAAATTAAGGAGTGTGGTGCTTCACAGCAGGAGCCAGTAGGGCATTCCCCATCTCATGACCCTCCCCCCTTCAATTAACCCTTCATGGGTGAAGGAAGAAGGATGAGGGGGAAAGGCAGTGACACAATCAGCACCACCTCTGAAACAACCTATGACAAGATTACAAAAGGCACTGGTTAAGGCTAAAAAGGGACAGGATCTATCTTATTTAAAAACAAATGCCTACCCTGTTATTGAAGAGCTTGACTCTTCAGGTCAACAAAGGAGAAGACACATTCCTTTTGATTTGGAAAACATTAAGGATTTGAAAGGGTTGCACTCTTTATGGGCTACATCGTCTTATGTTAAGATGTTACTAGAGAATTTGGCTTATGAAATTTTAACCCCTAGTGATTGGAAATCCATAGCAAGGACATGTTTAGAACCTGGACAAAACTTGTTGTGGTTTTCAGAGTATAGTGAACTGTGCAGGATTCAAGCCCAACAAAATAGGCAAACTGGAGTTAATATACAAATCATTTTTGACCAACTAGAAGGTAAAGGTCAGTGTGCAGACACTTTAGCACAGATTAATTACCCCATAGCAGCAAATGAGCAAATTGCTGCTGCTGCTGCAATCAAAGCCTGGGGCTCCCTCCCAGGAAAAAATGGATGTGAAGCCTTCACAAAAATAGAGCAAGGTCCCAATGAACCTTTTGCTGTTTTTGTGGGACATCTGCAAATAGCTGTCACAAGAATCTTTGGAGAAAATGCAGCTACATGAATTATGATAAGACAACTGGCTAAAGAAAATGCTAATGAGGTTTGCAGAAGAATTACATGGGGACCATTAGCTCCCATTGCTAACCTCAACAGGGTCAACTGGCTCTTACCTTCACCAGGTCTTTGGACATTACAGCTTCAATTATCTGAATCAAAGAATGACCTCAAGAGTTCCCCCACAGAACACCGATACACACGAATATGCAACAACAAATCTTTATTCTATTACTTCACTACATAGAGTTCCCTCAATCCTAATGCTCTAATCTTACCCTCCCTTTTCTGCAACCCCTTTTTCTACAGTCCCCAGGTCACGTGTCAGAGAGTGTCAGAGTCAGGTGCATAATCAATCAAGAATGAGGAGGGCTTCCACCTTGTTGGATGAGGTTTACTCAATGCCATCAATGCCCTGTTGGGCTCAGGCAGAGTAAGCTTCCAAGTGCCTCAAACTCTGCTTTTGAGATTTGCCCTCGACCTAACAGGGACTACACAAAGATGCTCCTTTAGAGGAGATCATAAGGCACTGTGTCACAGTGGGCACAAATGTTTATTATACCCAGAGTATGATGCAAAATATGGGAAGACCGGGTCCCTCTTGGAAAGGGACTTCCAGAGAGACTTGTCAATGCTTTCAATGTGGAAAAGTTGGGCATCTGAAAGACAAATGTAGGTATAGAGATAGAGTGAGAAGAGAGGGTGGGAGAAGACCCAAAACCCTATGTTCAAAATGCAATCGAGGCTTCCCCTGAGCCTCAGATTATAGATTGACCCAGAGAAACAAAAGGCAGAACCCAGCTCCAAGACCTTAAACAAAAAACAGGTGGGGCATGATGGCAGCCAAGGTTACACCCATAGAGTCTTTAGAAGCTCAATACTCTGATATGATCAATTAGCCAAAAAGCAATCAGATGGGAGAAAGGGATTGCAATTGGGGAGAATATAGACTTTTTAACCCAACAGAAGAGCAGTGTCCAGTGTGAACAGCTCCAATGTAATTGCCAGGTGATGAGGAGAGATTTAGAAAGTGGTAAATAGAAGGGACTAGATAGGTTAACTGCTTGGGAGAAAGGGTTTGCTTGTATCTCTACAGACAGAGAAGGAATCGGATGGGTGCCAATAAGCACCTGGAGAGAGACAGAAAAAGAGAAAAAACCTTGAAACAAAGGAAAAGACCTAAAAAACATTCTACACTGAAAGAGCATGGTTGATAATGAGACTGTTACAGAACTTTAAAACAGGCAGGAATCATTGGATTCCCTGAGATGAAAAATTATTGATAAGACTGTTGCAGAACTTTAGAAACAGCAGGAATCATTGGATTCCCTAGACACATGAAGTATGGACAATAGATTCCTTTTGGACTATTTCTAGGACTTATGAACATGTGTAATTCCTCATGTTGATTCATGTTATTTGTCACATCACTACTAGCCCATGTTATGTGCTTATGTGCTTTTTATGTAATTATGTGTAATACCTCCCATATTATGTATACCTATTTCAGAAACCCACTAATCTGGTTCGATTTCCCATTTCCTTTGGCATTTTCAAGTCCCTTCCTGAGATGTTAGGGAGGGTGTGATTACCTCCTTTTTTGGTGTTTTCACCCCTTTTTTGAGGAGGCAGAAAAGGAGTAATTATCTCATTTTTGGGGGTTCTCACCTCCTTGAGAAGTCAGGGAGAGTGACCACCCTATGTTCTAAAACAAAAGAAAGCAGGAGGTCTTAAAGTGAAATTTATTTTCAAATTCCTCTATGCAACTTCCCACCAACTCCCTATTACTTTGGCCCCTAAGCTTTAATGTTGCATGATATCTTATGACTCACAGATATATACCAAATCTGGTACTTTCAAGAATATTTGTTTGGATTTAGAATGGAATCATAGGAGCCTTCTGATAATCAGACTTAACCTGGCCACAAAGACTCTGGGAATTGTATTTCTTCCCAATAAGAGAAAAGAGAGAACTATTTAGAAACCAGCACTAAAGGATAGGATTACACTCCTTTAACAGAAGGAGATTTGGTAAAGAAGAAGAAAGAGAGCATGAGAGGAGGAATAAATGGAAGTGATGGCAGTCTTCTCCCATCATCACACATGGTATTTCAGATTATTGAAGTGGCTGGTGACAGTGACATCTGAAATTTCTTTCCTCAAACTAAAGACTCCAAATGAGACCATGAGAAGTGAAGTAATTGAATGAGTATTTTTTATTTTAGGCACTGTCTTATGCTATAGTTTCTTAAAAACACAAGTGAGAATTGGGTGACAGATGGACATCAAAGATAGATGATGGTCCTGAAAATTGATTGGCAAGTCTTCAAACCAGAAGTACTAGTTCTCCCTGATCATCCCATATACCCAATTAATAGAATGATGAAGAAATCTGTTTCCTTCTTTTGTCTTCTTAATTAAAACTTAATTATCATGTGTTTTATTCTATTACGGGCTTGTTCTCTGATGGGGAACTGACAAACCTATCTTTGTGAAGTATAGTACATGCTAATGTCAAACTTTCCTAAGAAAAAAATAAGCATTTTAACAGGGGTCTTCTAGAGACAATGCGTAAACCTAAAGTAATACTGGAAATTTCAGATTCTTTGATAAGTCAAGTTTTTGAAGGTTTAGTAGTGCCAGATCTTGAACTATATCAAAAGGAAATAATTATAAAAACTATTTAGTACTGGCTAAGAAATAGAAAGGTAGATCAATAGAATAGAATAGACATACAATTTAGGGCAGCAAATAAACATAATAATATTGCATTTGACAAATATAAAGACTTAAGATTTGGGGATAAGAATTCATGATTTGGTAAAAGATAAAAATTGGGAAATCTGGAAAGAATATGGCAGAAACTGGCCATAGAGCAAATCTTATACCATTTACCAAGATGTCAAAATGGATACATGCTATATACATAAAGAGAGATTTTTACCAGAAAATTGAAAGAGCATGGAACATGTTATTTATTAAACTTATGGTCTTACAGATATGAAACAATTTACAAATAAACAAGAAGAAGAGAGCAAAGTTGGTTGTAAATTGGATAATTTCAATTACATTGAATTAAGAAGATTTTGTACAAATAAAACAAATGTAGTCAAGATCAGAAAGAAAGCAGAAAATTGGGAGATAGATAAAAACATCAGAAAAAAAGTTTAATAGAGAAAGATCTCCTATCTAAAATGTATAAAAAGTTTATCAAATTTATAAGAATCTGAATCATTCCACAATTGATAAATGGTCAAGGGCCTGAACAGGCAATTTTCTGATGAAGAAATCAAAACAATTATAGACATATGAAAAATGTTTTAAATCATTATTGATTAGAAAAATGCAAAGATTTGGGGATTCTTTCAGATCATACCACCTTGATTTCCCCTTGAATAACTGTGTGATCTTGGCCAAGTTATTCAATTTCTCTAGACCTCAGTTTCCTTATCTATAAAGTATCTATAATACTGCAATGTTTAATTTTTATTAAAGCTTTTTATTTTCAAAACATATATAAGGATAATTTTTCAACATAAACCCTTGCAAAACCTTGTGTTCCAAATTTCCTCCTTTCCCCTCATCCCCTCCCCTAGAAGACAAGTAATCTAATATACAATGTCTATTTTTTATAGTAGCAAAGAACTGGAAACAAAATGAGTGAGCATCAACTGGGAATGGCTAAAAATTGACGATACATAAATATAATTAATTTTGTGCTGTAAGAAATGATGAATATAATGAAACAAAGGAAGACATATGAGTTGGAGCCTAGTGAAGCAAATATAACCAGTGAAACTATATACACAATGATTGCAGCAATAAAAATGGAAAGTAAAACATAATAATTAAAAGGTAATGCTATAAAATTTTATTGAACAACCTTAGTCCCTAAAAAGACATACGAGAAAGAACCTGTCTCCTTCTTTGTATCAATAGGAGATTACAGATAAGGAATATTGTAGATAATGCCAGAATTTTTCAGTTATTGGTTAGTTTTGCTAACTTGTTTCTTTTTCCTCTCTAGTTTATTCTTTGTTCTAAAATTATGGGTCTCCACATCCCAATCGATAAATGGTCAAATGATATGAACAAGCAGTTTTCAAATAAAAACAATAAATAACCATATGAAAAATGATCCAGCAGTTCTCTCTTTTCTCTTATTGGGAAGAAATACAATTCCCAGAGTCTTTGTGGCCAGCTTGCCTTATTAGAGGGCTCCTATGATTCCATATTTATATTATTCTATTATTCTAAATCCAAACAAATGTTCTGGAAAGTACCAGATTTAGTGTGTATCTGTGAGTCATAAGATGGAACATTAAAACTTAGGGAACAGAGTAATAGGGAGTTGGTGGGGAAGTTGCATAGAAGTCTTTGAAAATAAATTTCATTCAAGACCAAATTTTGTTATGAGTCATTCTGAAAAACAGAATCTATTTCCTATCTGAATGGGTGGTATGATATGATAGAGAGCCAGCCTCAGTGTCAGTTGAGCCTTTATACATACTGAATGTGTGATCTTGGATAATTCTCTATGTTGCAGAGAAGGTACTAAGATGCCTTAATATAAGAAGCTTCCTCATCTGTGATTTTCCCTTTACCAAGTAAGTCACATATTCACTTCTTTTATTCCTCTTAAGGGTTTTGCCTTTGTCCCAGAATAAGATCTGAGCAGCTCTTTTCTGTGTTCTGAGATGAGAACATTGTCTACAACACATAAGAGAAGATGCAAAGGTATAACCACACTAACTCAAACTGGTATCATGAATGAGAAGAATCATAAAAATTTTATCAGTCTTCATTCCTGGATAATTCTTTCAGATATATTTATTTGGCACACTAGTTTTAGAGCCAGGTTGGGAGGGAGATAAAATATTCCCATAGATTTATAGCACAAAAATTTAAGAGAGTGTGGTCAACAGAACACAGGCTGATCACTACAGATCAATCATTTGAATCTGGGACTAAGGCTAACATATGTGAGTGACAGAATGCTTTATTTCCTTTTGGGTAAAGTAAACAATTGAGTTGGAAGGTGTGTGAGGTGGGGTTAGGGGGAATTGTTCTAATGACTTATTTTGAGGTTTTGTTTCTTGGCATGTGGAGAAGGTGAATGATGATTTTTAAAAAAGCAAAAGAAAAATTGTATCTTATTGTGGCACCCTGCAGAGCAAAGAATTTAGCCCAGAAATTGTTAAATCAAGTATTGTTAAAACTAGCAGAGATCTGAGCTTGGCAAAGTTGCTTAATCTTCCTTCTTCTTATTACTGTATTAGAACTATCAAGGTCTGTCCCTTCCTTTCTTTGATTTTTTTGCCTCCATTCCTTTATCCCCCATGAACAATAGAGATAGATAGATAAATAAATAGATATAGATTTCCTTGCAAGTACTTTGTTGATCAGCTCAGTCGATACTTAAAGAAATTAATTCGAACTATTCACTAATTAGTCAAATACTGAAGTTTAAGTTTAAATATTTTGGCTTCATAATGAGAAGACTTGGGACTCATTGAAAATAACTACTGATGTTGGGAAAGATTTAAAGCAAAAGGGAAAAGGGATAATGGAGAATGAGATGGGATAAATAGCAATAAACATGAGGTTGGACAGACTTTTGGTGAAAAACAGAAGAAATTGGCATGTGCAAGGCGGTAAAAAAAAGGGAGACTTCCCTGAATGATTGAACAACAATAACAACAAAATACTTTGTCCTCCATCTAATAATTACAATAGTAATCATGTATCATTTTTAGATTTACAAAAGGCTTTTCACACATTATCTCATTTGATCCTTACAATAGTCCTGTAATATAAATATAAATTTTACAAATGGAGAAATTGAGACAGAACGGTTAAATGACCCCTGCTCACAGTCATAATATATTAAATGTCAGAGACTGGATTTGAAATGGTGTTTCCTGACTTCACATCTAGTATTCTAGCTACTAGGCTACCTTAGCTTTTCTTAGCTATCTTATAATTATTTTTTCTAGTTCTCCCAAGACTCAATTTCTAAAATTTAAATTTTCTAAAATTCTAAATTTCTTATTTCTAAAATAAGTATAACTAAAGAAAAATATTAATCAATTAATTATTCAATTATTTGTCAGTACCCACAATTTACAAAGTGTTATGCTAAGTGAGAAACAAGGGCTCTAAAGAGCTACAAAATTATAGGACTCTAGATTGAAAACCAGAAGGGGCTTAGGTTCTATTCATTTGGGGCCATAAGATATATGTAAATTGTGACAAATATTTTATGCCATTTGAATGGTTAAAAAAAAAGCTGGGTATCCAACATGAAACCATAGGTTACATTCAGCTTTGCTGACCCAGGGTATGATCTGCCTAAGACTTTTCTTTTTGGTTGGGGGGGGGGCCTGGATAGAAATGTTTTATCTAATTAGTTAGCTTTGCATTAGAGTTCTATTCCAACTTTGAAATATGGAATTGGGGCAACTATGTGGTGCAGTGAATCGAGTTCTGGATCTGGAGTCAAGAATACTCATCTTTCTGAGTTCAAAAGTCACTTTCTAGCTTTGTGACCCTAGGCACTTAAAATGAGATGGAGAAGGAAATGGCAAAGCACTTTAGTATGTCTGCCAAGAAAATCCCAGATGGGGTCATGAAGCATCAGACACCACTAAAATGACTGAATAATAAAAATATGGTATTATTCTATTATTTAATATATGTAAAAGAACATTATTATACCATTTTATTATATGAAAAGGGCCCTTAGAGACCATGAAGTTCAATATTTTCACTTTACATAAGAGAAAATTCAGTCATAAACAGGTTGAATGATTTGTACTGAGTCACACAGCTACTAAGCATCTAGAGTAGGCTATTGTTCAGTCACATCCAATTCTCCATGACCCTATTTGGGGTTTTCTTGGCAAAGATATTAATGTCCGCTCACAAACTTTGCACTGGTAATTTTCATAAAAATTAAGCCATAATCATGTATCAACCTGTAAACCTTCTGTGTCCCATCCAGCTTACACTAACCCCACATGGACTTTAGGCTTTGATCCTTCCATTTTATGTCTGATGAGATTGCTTTCCAGGTCTGAAATGCAGGAGGTGTTGCCTTTTACTGTCCCTGAATTCTTGGACTTCCTAGGCCTCTGGTCAAGGGCTAATGATAACAGCTCCCAGAGCTATGGATGTATGAGCTGCTGAAAAGACCACCTGCTCTGGACAACCATAGTTGATCTTAACCACCCCTACACACTAATGTTCCAATTGCAAAAAAAAAAAAAAAAGTTACCAAACTATAATAATAACTAGCATTTAAGGCTTTAAAAAAGGCAAAAAATTCTTTAAGGTTTACAAAGAGCTTTACTTAGTTATCTCAGATGATTCTGACAATAACAGTGAGGAAGATGCTGATATTTTACTCATTTTACAGATGGGGAAACTCACATTGAGAGAAATTAGGTAGCCTGCCAATGTTACACAATTAATAAATGAGGTAGTTACTGAACTCTAGTATTCCTAGACTAGACTCCAAATTCAGTGCTCTAAAAACTGTGTATCCTGATCCACTTTTAGACAAAATACTCCAAAAAAATCAAAGAAGGAGTTGTCCCACACGTCAAAACATTTATAGCAGCCTTTTTGTGGCAGCAAAAAAAAAAAAAAAAAAAAAACTGGAAATAAAATGGGTGTCCATTGATTGGAGAGCATCTAAATAAATTGTAGTATATAGATGTAACAGAATGTTATTACACCATAAGGAAAGTCCAAGAAACCACAATCCTTGAAATTTTACCATTCTCTTGTTACTATGCTCTCCAGACTCCCCTGAGCACTGTCATTTGACCTGCTTTGTGTATCCCAATGAGCTCTGAATCTTGTCATCTGCTGAATCCTGCTGCTGATTTTTCTTTCTGTTGCTTCCTCCAATGATAGTGTGAACAAGGTACTTAATTCTTTTTGCTTCAAGTTTCCTCATCTGTAAAATGATCTGGAGAAGGAAATGATAAATCAACTCAATATCTTTATCAAGAAAATCCCCATTTTCAGCCAGACCAGACTGAATAATAACAAAGAGGTTCTATTGTTTGTTCAGAGATTGCAACTGATCTTTTGCCTTGACCTTCTTCCTCAGGTATAACACACAAATCCTCAAATCTGAAGAGGTATGGATAGAACCCCATTGATTTCTGCTTTTGTATTCCTGCCTGCAGTGATCAGCCTGTGACCAATCATTTTGAAATTCCATTCATGAAGAATTCTAACCCTTTGTCCCAGATTCCAATAACTAAGGGAAGTCAATGGATATATTGCTCATGCACCCAGAAAAGAAAGTCATATTTATTCCCTATATCCTACTCACTATATTAATTTTCAAGGGCTCTTATAACACCTGCAAATATATCTCACACTCATATTTTCTGTTCAAAAGATTGCCCCTAGGAAAAATTGTCCCAAATACTTCACAATAGCCTTTGGGAACCCAGCAGTTTCAGATAAGAAAGAAATGAGCCCAGTTCCAAGGAGCTATTGTTTTTCCTCCGATATATATAAACAATCTATTCTAATTTATATCATTGTTTTGCATCCAAACCCTCATATGAGCCCAATCTTATGTCTGAAAATGAAGTGAAAAATCTTTCCCAAGGTATATCTCAAAATGCAATCCTTTTTGAATCTAATTTTAAGAATTTTATGAAAGAAAGAATAAGAAAAAAAGACACAGGTGGTTCTGAATCTTTTTGTAATGCTACTTGGCACACTAGGAGTTCATGATTAACATGACACCCTTCAATCTGCTTTCATCCCTCCCTCCTGCTACAAAAAGCAGCAAAGTTGTCAGGTGTGAAGAACAAGAGAAGGGATGCCAAGTTCCAAGGGAGAAAGGAACATGGGATACATACATACAGGGATAATGGCAGCACTAGTTCCTTGCTCAATCTGTTACTAATTTCACTAACTGCTCCATAATAAACTAGCCATGGCCAAGAAGGTCAGAGTTCCCCTTTCAGTGACCAAACTAGTGTTCTTCCTGAGTTCCAATTCTGGATTCATTGTTCCAGCTTTTATGTAAAGAGTGAGCTGAGTCCCTGACTGTGCCTTATGACTAGTTCCTTGGGAAATGAAAACAAGCATGTAGAGGGAATTGTTATTACACAAAGAGAAGTCTATGTATATGTATATGTGCATGCACGTGAATTCCAAGGATCTAATCAATATTATTTGGAACCCTACCTTGGAGCAACTAGCTGGCTTAATGCAGGCTTCTTAAATTTTTTTCTACTTGCCTAAGAAATTTTTATGCAACCTTGGATATATAGGAATATATAAAATAGGTATACAAATAAAACATAAATCATAATTTTATGACTCCACATTCAGTTATGAGACCCTATATGGGATCGTGAAGCACAGTTTAAGAAGCTGGGGTTAGTGGCTATAAAGATGAACCTGGAATCAGAAAGACTTGAATTCTAATCTGACCCCAGACACTTAACTAACTGTGTAACCTCTGTTTGCCTCAGTTTCCTCAACATTAAAATGAAGATAATAATAGCACCTAACCTCCCAGGGTTGTTGTGATATAAGGTAATAATCATAAAGCACTTAGCACAACTGTAAAGCTTACTTGGCACATGGTGAGAGCACTAAAATGTTAGTTATTATTTACCCAATTGTCACTCATAATGGAAACTATATCCTTAAAGAATGATTGACTATTCTTCTCAGGTTTCTAATGGTAACACTGAAGGGCTGGAGTTTCTAGTACTATAATTATATGGTGTATTTTCTGTTATCAGTAAGTCAGTTGAACTACCTTAGCTTTTAGAAAAGGGATTTAAGGAGAAGGTAAAGCAAGTATAGCTGGTATAACATAATTTTGTCCAAACTTGTAGTTCACTCTCCCCTTGTACAAGGAAGACCCTTGAGGAGTCTTGGGAAAAGATGGTGAGATATATGTGTAGTGAATACATGTAGCAAAGAGGTTCCTTCCAACTCCTGGTCTCAGAAGCCCTTTTCTCCCTCCGTGAAGTCTCCATGAAATTCTCTTTCATGAAGGGGAGCTCCTTGTGGAATTTCAAGGATCAGCATCTTAGAATCCATCACTAGCACTTCTCTCCATCACAAGGACCATATTCAGCCATCATCTGTCCTGGGTGACTTCCTTTGCTGTTCTAATTATGATTGCTACCACTTTCATTGGATTCCAGTTGCTGGTTACATATTTGACAGGACTTCTGAATCTCTAACTGAAGATTCCCAGCTCAGAATGCTCTTTTGCCTAATGCCAAGAAAGAACAAATGTAAAAGAAACAGATGTTTCATGTGCTCACTGACCCATAGTGGCCAAGTCAAACACAGGGTAGCTGCCTTTCCCTTAACCTGGTCCTTCAAAACAGTCCTTACCTGAAGGAAAAAGAGATTGAGAGATCAGAATGGCATTTCGGTTATATGCACATGTAATCTGGCTCAGCACTTTGTGATTTTTTCCATCTTGCCAGCTCTGTAAAAGACTTTCCATCATTAATACTCCTCAATCATGCCTGGATGGATACATTATACCATAATACCATACCCCTCATCATGTATGGATGGAAACAAGTCTCCAAAGTTCCACAAGTTGAAACCATGAAGGGATTATCTCTGCACATGCTCTATAGAACCCATGAGGAATGAGGACAGTCTTCAAAGACCTTTACCTTTATACCTATATCTGGTGAATACTTCCTGGATCTAAAAGAGAAAAAGAACAAATTAGGTAGATGTTTATATTTGTTTACCATTGTGTTTCATGTTTACTAATAATTACTTATTAATTTTATGCTATTAAAAATACTGTATAAGACTTTCTGGCAAATTTGTCTACTCCAAGAAAGCCAATCCAATTATTTCAAAGTCAAAAAGTTAGCAAGGACTAAGACACCGTGATTCAAAAGTAGATTAGATAGTGGTGGGACTCAGAACTATGTCCAAAGGATTATAAAACTCTGCACAATGTTGCTACTCCATCTCTAGCCCAAAAAGTTCAAAGAAAAGAGAAAATAGCCTATTTGTACAAAAATGTTTAAAGTAGTTCTTTTTGTGGTGGCAAAAAGTTGGGGAGGGAATGTCCACCAAATAGGGAATGGCTGAATCAGTTGTGGTGAAATACTCCTGTGTTATGAGAAATGATGAGCAGGATGAAAGTTTTAGAAAAACCTTATAGTGTACTAATAGAGTAAAGGGAACAGAACCAAGAGATTATCATACACAGTAAAAAGCAATAGATTTAGCTACCCTGATCAAGACAGTGATCCCAGACATTTCAAAGGATCCATGTTGGAAAATGATATCTACCTCCAGGAAAAGAATGAATTCTGAGTGCAGAGTGCAGCATATTTTTTCCACTTTCTTTATGTATCTTGCATTTTATTGTTATTTTTTGCAACATGTTTGATATAGAAATATATTTTACAGGACTTCCCATTGATCTCATATCATAATCTTCTCAAGAGATGGGGGAGAATTTTGAATTGAAAATTGTGTTTTAAAGTTAATATTTATATATATATATATATATTTTTTTTTTTAACAAAAAAATTAAAACTAGAATTGAATAGAATGCAAACTTCTTGAGAAAAAGAGGTTTGTATCATTTTATCTTCTTATCTTCAAAACCTTGCTGTTGTAATCCAAAAAGTTTTGGCAATGTAACTTCTGATTTTGGGAGTGTCTTTGGGAACAATAAAGTGACATACAACAAATCCCCTTTTGTTTTAGATACACCTTCTCCTTCTATGGCCTATCTTCCTGCTCTACTCCTGGAGTTCCCCTTATCTAGGATCTTCCATACTAGAATTTTTTATGCTAACAAAATCCATTCAGCATAGCAAGCTGTGCTCAATTAGGCCTCCTTGCCCAACTCAGTCATTAACAACCATTATCCCCACATGAAGCCTCCCTTGATGGTTTTATTTTTTTGTGTGTTTGGGGGGGTCTTTTTCCACTCAACATCCCCAATCAATTTGCCTCGGCCCAAGTCATCTCTGAGTACACAGCTGATTGGGATTCTTCACCCTCCTCTGGAGCCTGACTTAATTCATGTCACTCAATAATACACATCATCCTCTCTCTAGGAATCGTTTTCCTTCAAGCTTCTACTCATTTCACAGTTTGGCTCCTCAGGCTAGTCTTCATTTCATTTCACTCTCCAGTCATACACAGAACTCCTTTTGCCTCTTGCTTTTATTTTTTTCCATGGAATAATATTTGTAAAGTATTTAGTATAGTACTTAACTCACAGTAAGTATTTAGTAAATGTTTGCTTCTTCTTTCCTTCCATTGTCTTCAGAAAAATGAATTAGGAAACCCATAAATTCCTCTGCTAGAAAGAAATTGCAAAGCTTCCTCTTAGCTCTGGTGAGTTGGATTCAACCAGTCTAGACAAGTATTAGATACAAGGTAATCGTGGACTCAGATTATAACTAATCCTAAAATGCAAATGCTGTAGACATCTTTTCTATTTCTGAAAGTATTCTTGGTAGTCATTAACAATGATTGAATTAGGGAGGGAGGGGAAAATTTGGAAAAGTGAATACAAGGGATAATGTTTTTTAAAAAATTACCCAAGCATATGTACTGTCAAAAAAATTATAATTATAAAATTAATAAATTATCATAAAAAACCCAACAATGATTGAATGACTTTTCCTGGAGTATCAAATGAGAAGAATCAAAGACATATATTATCTTCTTGTTCTCTTGCCTATCTTTCACATCAATTATCTGCATGAAACTTTTAGTCTAGTGGTAGCTTCCTAGCTATTCCTCTCATTTCCTGATTTTTCATTTTCATTGGCTACCCCCTGCCTGGAACTCTCCCTCTTCATCTCTATATCCTGATTTTCTTCAAGACTCTACTAAAATCTCACCTTCTATAACAAAACTTAACCAGTCTCCAGCACCTTCTCTCTGAGATTATTCTATGCTGTATATGTCTCATTTGTATATAGTTGTTTACATCTAGTTTTTCCCATTAAACTGATCTTCGTGAGAATAGGAACTGGTTTGTTTTTTGTTTTATTTTGGTTTGGGGTTTTGTTTTTTTGTGTTTCTTTGTACCCCGAACACTTAGAACAATGCCTAGGACAAATTAAGTCCTTAATAAAGGCTTGTTGATTTGAGCTCTTAAAGTTCTATTTTGTCTAAGGTCCTTAAAAAGTCCTTAAAAAAAAACAAAAAAACAAAAAAACAACCTGTACATCTTTCAGTAGTTTAGGAAGTGCTTGGTAAGGAAACTACTAAAGCAGATGGGTACCTGCTTTGCAACTAGAGTTTAAGTGAGTTGCCTCTGGGCAGTGATAATTTAAGTGACTTGTCTAGGATCACAAAGTCAGAATGTGTCAATTATAAGATTTGAACCTAGATGTTTTTGATTCCACTATGACACTTGGCCTTTCTTATCCCCGAGGTTTAATATTAAATGGTAATAATTTAGATAAGTCTAGAGAGGGTGTCATATGTGTGAAACCAAAAGATCACAGAAATAGAATGTTATCAACACTTAAATTTCAAGAAAATTTCCAGAAACTGGGAAGATCCTTATTCCACTTAATTTTCTTCTCCCCAAAATCTCACAGCAATTATGTGTGTGGTCAGACTGAAAAACAACTTTTAGGCTAGATCAATCTTAAAGGGCAAATGCTTGCTTTCAACAGTTAAAAATAAGGATAATAATTGAGGAATTTATTATGAAATAATTAATCATACTTTTAAGCTGTTATAATGTAAATTCCACCTATGGGCTATATGAGCTAGACAAGACAATGTTAGAATTGTTAGGGAACGTAACAAATGGAGATTTGAGGAGTTTACCCATAGTGTGATTTTTACAAGGATTATAAAATTGATAGTTCTCCACTGATGGTCAAATAAGTTATTTCACAGTAGTCCGAGAAGTTTTTGTAAATTCTGGATCCTCTATGTCTGTAAGTCAATAACTCCAACCATTATAAAGCATCTGAGCATTGAAAACTGAAAGAGGCTTCACAATCATTTCAAAGCTGCTCCAGTTCTTACTAAACTATTCACATTCAGAATTTCTACTAGTGAGAGGAAGCATGATGTAGTATATCAAGAGGCAGGAAGACTTGGGTTCAATCCCCAATTCTGACTGGGTGATTCCCAGGAAATCTCTTAACCTCTTGGTGCTCCCAGGTCACTCTCTAAAACTATAACTCATGGAACACTTGACTACAGAAATTGGTAGAAAGAGCATCCTCCTTGAGATTCCCACAATGGGGAATGAGGCTTTAGCTTAACTGGAAGGATGTGTGATCCACCAATCAAAAAGGTGGGAATCAGATACTATTCTATCCTTTCTGAGATAGTCAGTCCTAGGACTCACCTCCAAGACAACCATAATTTTCTTCCTCTGCTCTTCATGTGAGTTCTCAGCCTTTCCACTTTTTGATCCTGATTGTACCCTTGAAGAAAATTATAACCCAACCATTATCCAGGCTCATAGCAGCAGCTGTGTCATTATAATTGAGATAATTCTTGCTCCCATCCATATTCTACCTCTGTGCTTGAGATTGCCTGGCAATTTCAGCAGACTCCTTGTGGAGGGTGAGTTCTACGACATGTTTGGATAAAAGCACCACATGCCTCTTATCATCTTGAGTGGGAGAGAGTGAAGGATGAGAAGACATACATGTTGTGATAGTCATAGCAGATTTCATTATAATATCTTTCATTCCTAAAGCCACCTCGCTTCTTAAATTTAATATTTTATTTTCCTCCAATTACATGTAAAACAATTTTTAATATTTATTTTAAAAATTTTTGAGCTCCAAATTCTCTCTCTCCCTTTCCCCCAAAGGCAAGCACTTTGATATAAGTTATATAAATATGCAATCAAACAAAAGATATTTCCATGTTAGTTATGTTGAAAATGAAAACACAAACAAAAAAATAAAGAAAAAGGGTTCTTCAATCTGCATTCAGACTCCAATAGTTCTTGGTCTAAAGATGGATAACATTTTTTCATCATCATACAATATTGCTATTACCATATACAATTTTTTCCTGGTTCTGCTCATTTCACTTTGCATCAGTTCATTTAATTCTCCCCCCTTTAAACTTCCTTTTTTTGTAGAGGGGCACCACTATCCTTTAGATCACCTAGGCTCACCAAACTCAATATCCCCATCAACTTCTTGCTCTCCATATATCAAATCAGTTGCCAGTTTACTTTCTACCTCTTAAATCTCTCAACATCTTTCTTTACTCACACAGCCACCACCTTAGTTCAGACTCTCATTATTTTTCATCTGAATTGTAGTGATAACTTAATTGGTTTTTTCTCCTCAAGTTCCCTCTCTAATTCATCCTCCACACTGATGCCAAAGTGATTTTCATAACTTGCAAATCTGACCATTTTATCTCTTTGCTCAATAAATTCCAATGGCTCCCTATTGACTCTGTTATCAAATATTATTTCTTCTTTATCTCATCTTTTAAATATGCCTACTTTCATAAAAATTTTTATAATGCCCATAATCACAGTAGTAATGTATGTTATTTACAAATAATTAAGTATACATATTCTGAGGGTGCATTCTCAAAAATTATCTACTAATAGCGGTATATTTTCAAAAAAGTTTGGAATCCACTACTTTATGCAAATTAAATTATTCCTCCAACCTCCCTCTCTCCCCCAAAACTACTAGGTAAATAAGTAAATAGGCACAAAGTGTGGGCCAGAGCTAATTTTTTCTAAAAAAGGAAAGTCACATCTTCCACATTATCTAGTGGGTGGATCTTCAAATCTCCAAGTCGGCTTTCTTTTCAACAAAGTGCATATGATTGAGTTGGTTTGATAAACTTTTATCTTGCATTAAAGAGCAAATGAACGTGTTCAGGTAAGATTATCACACTATTGATTACATGCTCTTATCTCATCAAGAGAATAATTAAGGATAACCAGAGGCACGCAAAAGCCTAGGAATTAGAGCTGGAAGAGACCTCAGAGATGGAGTCAAACCTACTCATTTTATAGATGCTATTTGCTGTATATATTGATCAACCTGTGATTTCACAGAGAGGTTGTTTATAAAGACCAAACCACAAATTTTAGTATTAATTCCTAGATTTATAATGCTTTCTTGGACCCTGTGGCATATTAATAGTACTGAAATCAAACAGAACTTAGAATAAGCTTAAGACAGATTCAATCCTATCTCTAAATAGTGTCCAACCTACTTATGCCCTTATCTCCCTACTTTGTCTTTACATCTGAATTCCTAGGTCCAAGCTTCTAGATGGCATGGATGTTTGCCTTCGTGCTATAGCAAACAAAAAGCAGCCTCTTCTATAAAGAAGACACATCTGTGACTAGGAGCACTCCTAAGGAACAGGTGAACCTGTTAGTTGGTTTTTGCCAAAAGAAATAGCTCAGCATCAATCACACCTGGATGAAAATTGGTGGGCATTCTCCAACTTCTGGCTGCTGCTGAATATCCATGCTGAGGTTGACCCTCCATTTGAACAAGCTTACACATCATTTTTAAAAACTTTCACATGAAAATTATAATATTGACGCTCTCATGTGTGGTATCCAAAGCACTTGATTCTTATTTTCAACAAATAAAGTGCAGACACTTGCTGGAGAATTTCATTGTGAGCTACCTATGATCTACTACTTGCTAAAGGCACAGTGAAGATATCTGATATATGATAGCATCATATTAATGGATATGTTAACTAGATCCATTCTTTTCACTTTTTCCAAGCTCTTTCCCCTTATGGCATTAGGTCATCAAATAATACATGTACCAAGTTACTCTAGGTCTCCCTTTTCTACTCTTCCACATATGACTTTCAGTTAAGTAGGGTGCCCTTTGCTATTACAGAAACAGGTTTTTATATATGCATCTATATCTACATATATCTACATGAGTATGTGTATATTATATGTACATAATATACCTATACATTCCTGTGCTTCTGTGTGCCTCATTATCTTTAATTGTTTTCTTGATGAGATAAGAGCATAGCAATGATCAACAGAGTAATAATTTTACTTTATATACCAGCATATATAAATATGTATATATCTATATCTACATATTTGTTGAGGTTATGTGTTTTTTGCAAAATCATAGGCAGTATCTATTGTTATCCAGTATTCCTTATACTTGGATACACAAAAGGGAAATATCAAATAAAAAGTAACAAAAAACAAACAAAAGAAAAAAAGTGGAAATAGTATGCTTCAATCCATATTAAGTTTATATTTAATTCCTGGAAAAAGATTGTCTCCATGGTTGTGTAGGTATTTAAAAAAAAAGAACCTGGTCAAATAAAGAAAATTATGTTCCCTTTATGGTTCAAGATCAAAGAAACTAGGGACAATTCATCCATTCATTCATTCATTCATTCATTAAATGCTTATTATATGATGGATACTAGGAATATTAAAAAAAAAATAAAACATTCCTTGCCTTTAAGGGGCATACATTCTATTGTAGAAAACAATATGTACAAAGAAAAGTAAATATAAGACACATGTAAAGTAAATAGGAAATTAGAAGCTGCCTGGTAAAATGACCCTTATAAGCAGAAAACCCTGGGTATATTAAGTCCCATGAGACCACTACTGGTTCCTTGTTTTCACTGATTAGGATTTCTAGTTTCCTTCAAAGTCCATTTCAAGTGTTAATCTTCCCTTATGCCTCCCCACCCCGGTTGTGAAAATCAAATGTGGTATCAGAAATAATGAGCAAACCGATATCTTTTTTTGCTTTTAATGTATTTTAATTTATTGAACTTTATAAAATTGTACAAAGGATTTTGTATTTGTTATTTTCTATGTTTTTTATTGTTAAAAACTTATATTCATCACTATATATTTTTGTTTCTTTTTTATTATAGCTTTTCATTTACAAGATATATGCATGGGTAATTTTTCAGCATTGGCAATTGCAAAACCTGTTGTTCCAATTGTTTCCAAAAATTTCCAATTGTTCCTCCCACCCCCTCCCCCAGATGGCAGGTTGACCAATACATGTTAAATAAGTTAAAGTATAAGTGAAATACAACATATGTATACATGACCCTACAGTTATTTTGCTACACAAAAAGAATCGGACTTTGAAATAGTGTACAATTACCCTGTGAAGGAAATCAAAAATGCAGGTGGACAAAAATAGAGGGATTGGGAGTTCTATGTAGTGGTTCATAGTCATCTCGCTGAGTTCTTTCGCTGGATGTAGGTGGTTCAAAACATTGAACACAACAATAAAATTATATGATGATCAATTATGATAGACTTAGTTCTTCTCAGCAATACAGTGATCCACGACAGTTCTAATACACTTGAGATGGAAAATGTTATCTGCATCCAGAGAGAGAACAATGGAGGCAGTGTGGATGGAAGCATACTATTTTCACCTTTTTCTTTTTTTTTTTTTCCTTCCTTTTTGTTTGATTTCCCCTTTTGTTCTGATTTTTCTTTCATAAGATGACCAATATGGAAAATATTAAAAATTATTGTACAAGTATAACAGTATATTGCTTTTTTGCAGGAAGAGGACAGAGAGAAAGGGAGAAAAAAATTTGGACCTCAAAATCTTACAAAACTGAATAAAGACCATCTTTATGTGTAATTGGAAAAATAAATACTGTTAATTAAAATAAAAAAGAAACTGAACTTAAAAATGTGTTAATACATGTGAAAAGCTTAAATGTCAGCTTTATTAGCTAAATAAATAATTTAATTTATTCAGCAAGGTGACACAATGGAAAGAGCATTGACTCTGACTCAGTCAGGATAGCTATGTAATCCTCGGTAAGGATTTAACCTCTCTCAGCTTCAGTTTGTTCATCTGAAAAATGGGGATAATCACAGAGTTTGTTGTGAGACTTAAACGAGATGTTTGCAATGCTTTGCACACCTTAAAACAATATATAAATATCAAAGATGATGATGTTCCCCCCTGTAGAATGTAAGTTCTTGGACAGCTTGGACTGTTTTATTGAACTTGTATCCCTAGCTCCTAACATAGAACCTGGGTGTTTAATAAATGCATATTGCTGAGTTGGTTTTACCCCAGTTCTAAAGATCCCGCTTCCACTGTGAGTATCCAGCAGCCTCAAATAAAATTTAACCAATTCTGAGTATAGCTGAAAAATAACCTCCTAGTTCCTCTGAGCTCAGGTCTATTCCTACATTCCTTTTTTGTACCATTGTTGTTTTCAAAGAGCACCACGTTGCTGGCTCACGTTCTGCTTGTGGTTTGATACAGCCTCTCTATCTCTTCCTGCCACACTGATGCATAGCTTGTCATTTCGCAGCTTATATTTGTTTTTCCACACCCTCGTGTCCTAGCCTGTACTTGGCCTTTTCTGACTTCCAGTCATATCTTCTCCAGGACCCTGTTATCTCAGCTGCCAACTTTGTAAGCATTCCCATTCCACACTGTAACCAGGCTGCTGCTGAAAATGTTTAAAGAGCACAGAATGTAGGAGTGACGCTGGTAGAACACCACTTAATGATTCCAGAGTCACTAGCAGAATTTGGAGTCAGATCACTGAGTTTCAAATCCTATCTCCAATATTTATGAACTATGTGATTTTGGGCAATTCAATGAACATCTCTGAGATTCAATGTCCTCATTTAGAAAGAAAAAAGATTAATAATAACTTCACTATGCTCACAGAATTTCAGTGAAGAAAATGTTTGTAAACATTATTTCTAACTGTATAGACATATATACATATATTGTATTTAACTTATACTCTAACATAGTTAACATGTATTGGTCAACCTTCCTGGGAGGAAGGAGGGGAAAAGTTGGAACAAAAGGTTTTGCAATTGTCAATGCTGAAAAATTACCCATGCAAATATCTGGTAAATAAAAAGCTATAATAAAAGAAGAAAAAACATTATTTCTTCAGTATTTTCATATATACTTTTCAATGGTATGAGTACTTCCTCCAAAAGTACAGGTTGCAACCCATTCATACATTCTTATCCTGAGGGACATACATTTCTTTCAAGAAGTCCACCCAACATAATAAGGATTTTCTTCACAAAAATATTAAATTCACAAGGCTACCTTGTAATCTTGAATCCCTTTCCAATCCATTGCCCTTACAATCCTTCCTGGGACTGTTCCCACCATAGACTGTCGTGCTCCTACCCACATTAGGTTCATTTCAACTTGGTTCTTTCCTTTTATACTTCCCTAATTACTCACTACAGTGGCTTTTCCAAACCTTTTCATCCTTCCTTTTTTCAGCCGAGAAGCTTACTTCATATCTCATATTTAAAAATATTAAGGCCAAAAGTTCCTTCTCCTCTCCTCTTTATCCCATATCATTCAGATGACTTTTTTTTGCCACTTATTCCTTCTTTACACTTTTCTCATATGAAGACGTGGCCTTCATTTTTATCAATATTAACCTCTACACACACAAGTGATTGAATTCTACTCTCTCACAAAAGGCCCATTCTGTTATCCTTGCCCTCTCACTTCAAACTCACTCTGTCCATCACCTCCTTCCCTACTCCCTAAAAATATGCCCCATACTCAAAAATCCTCACTTTATTTGTCAAACCCGTCAGAGAAATATGGTTAAGTGAATGTGAATCTAACCGTGTGTATTTTCACCTTTTTTTGTTTGTTTGTTTGTTTGCTTTTTCTTTCTCGTGTTTTTCTCCCTTTTGGTCTGATTTTTCTTGCACAACATGAAAAATATGGAAATGTGTTTAAACAATTGCACATATTTAATCTATATCCGATTACTTGCTGTCTTTAGGGTGGGGAGGCAAAGGAGGGAGGGAGAAAAATTTGGAAGACAATGTCTTTAAAAAAATGAATGTTGAAAACTACCTTTATATATATTTGGAAAAATAAAATATTACTGAAATTTAAAAATAAAAAGTAGGTTTGGGTTCTCTTAACCCTCTCTATTTCACTTGGTGATCTCATTGATTCCCATAGATTCACTTATCATCTCTAAGCTGTTTTTTAGATTTCTCTATCTAGTTCAATACTTTCTCCTAACATTCAAGCTTTGTAATAGTTCATGTGCCATTCTTTCCTTTTCCAGATTCATCATGTTTCCCATTCTTATTAAGAGGACAGAAATTATCTTCTTGTATCATATTTGATTCTTCACTTTCTCACCCTTTATATCCACCCGTTGCCAAGAACACTCAATTTACCATTATAATGTCTCTTCTATACACCCTCTTCTTCCTTCTAATATTGCCACTATCATGGTGCATGCTTTCATTACCTCATTTCTGGAGTATTACAAATGACCTCTTGATTGGTCTTATTACTTCAAATCTCTCCCCATTCCAATCCATCCTTTACTCCCCTGTCAAATTAATCTTCCTAAAACACAAAACTGATCATTGTGCCACAGGACTATGGTTCAAAATTTCCTTAAGTCTTTCCTGATCCCCCTTAAGGCTAGTATATGCCCTCTGTTGATTATCTCCGATTTTCCCACATGTTCATAGTTGCTTTCATGTTGTCTCTTTCATTAGACTGTAAAGTCCTCACAACCTGGCCCATCCAGTCTTTCCAGCTTTGTTTCTAGCATTTCGTAATCCTCCAACAGCATCCAATCTCCCATCTCTGTGCTTTTGCACTTGCTATATTCCATGTCTGAAAAATTCAATCCCTCCTCCTCTCTATGCCTTTCTTTTTCAAGATGAAGCTGACGTACTACCTTCTACATAGCCTTTTCTAATTCCCCTATCTCCCAGTTCCCTCCTACTCTAGGTACCTTGCAGTTAGCTCCTCAATATTTATTTATATTCAATCTCTTTATATTATTCTGTATGCTCTTTTGCATGTGTAGTTGTTCTCCCTCATTAGAATTTAAGTTGCTTAAGAGTAAGGACTTCTTTGTCCCTATATCTTCTTGGACTTTTTTTTTTTTTTTGAGCCTCAATTCTTACCTTGCCTTAATCACTGAATAAGCATTGCCTCAGTTAAACTGAGACCTTATTTTAAAAAGGCAGAGATTTCCCAATACATCCAAATTCATCTCCAGTTGTCCTGATTTATATCTTGTCACTGGATTCATATGACTCTGGAAGAGAGAGTGAAACTGGTAATTTTGCCTTAAAATAATCCAAGCTTACAACATGGTAGATAATTTACCACATGTTTAATGACTGATTAATAGATGTATAGCCTCATCAAAAGCATACTGACATTAAAGGATACTGATTTATAATTCAAGGAGAAACTTGGTATGAAGTAATTACAGGAAAGTTTTACAAATGCAATCTAGCTTCTCTAACTGTTGAATTTTGAACCTAACATCATCCAGTCATAGTATCTATACAGATATGTATTTTGATAGATCAGTTTTATAGCTCCCTATCCATTGTTATCTCAGTCTTGACAGTAGGTATTTTTCATCCATTTGTTGTGGATTGTTAGCCAGACATTTTTGAGTTGTTGTAAATCTCATTTGGGAAGATCTGCAATATTTTCAGGCAATGTAAAACATGTCATCCACAAAGCAGTATCTAGAGTTACTTATTTTCCGTAGTAAGTCTCTGTTCCATTCCAGACTTCCTCCATGACAGCATCACACATTTTTGGCCAGCATATATCTCCTTATTTCATGGCTCATTTGATTTTAAGGCATATAATTGTGGAACAAAGTTATGTCTATTGTGGTATCTGTCAAAGTATTTGTGGGAGACACTTTTTTTTTTTCCAGAGGAGCATTTAAGTCTGTACTTTGCATTGCTAAATCTAATTTTTGTTTTTTAGCTTTGATTCAATTTAAGAGTAATGTAATAGGTACTAAAACAATAAATGGAATCAATCTACCTTTAAAAAAAGAAATGATAAATACGAAAGATTCAGAAAAACTCCAGAAGATTTTATGGAATGATATAGAATTAAATGAATAGAACCAGCAGAACAACTCTTTTGCCTTTACTGTATTGGAAGCGTTCCAAGCATTTGAGGACCTATCAAATCTTATATTCTATTGGCTTACTGTTTAAGAACGTAGAACTACCTCTACACCACAATGAGACCTCTCAATTCAATTAAACAAATATTTATTGTGTATCTGTAGTATCCTCTTATACATTATATGCAAGATATGGTATAAGGCATTAGGAAAGAAGCAACAAAATAAAATATTTCCTGTTCTTTTTTTAAAATAATTTTTATGAATATCTTTTTTAATCACCTGTATTTCTTTTTCTCCCATTGCCCCAAAATCTTATATATATATGTATATTTGTGTGTGTATATGTATATGTATATGTATACTATATAACATATATTTTGAAATATATCTTTAAAAAGAAAGAAAAAGAAGAAAAAATTTCAGCAAAACTGATTAACACATCAAAAAAATCTAACACTATATGTTGTGTTTCAGTTCCATGGATCCTGACCTCTAAAAAAGAGTGAGGAAAAGTGTCTTCTTCTATCTCTTCTTTGGGATCAAATTTAGCAATAATTATTGCAGTTATTTTGTAATGGTTCTTTCTATTTAAATCATTGTAGTTATATACTATATTGCTTTTCTGGATCAATTACTTAACTTTGCATCATTGCATTTAAGTCTTTATTTCCTTCTCTATATTCATCATATTTGTAATTTCTTATACCACAGTAAAGTAGTGAAATTCCATTTCATATTACCTTTATATACCAGAATCTATTAGTCATTCTCCAGTTTTTAAGGGAAATTTTGGTATCTATTGAACCTTTTATTTTGTCAGTAATCTTCTTGGGCTATGTGCTTAGCAATGGAATCTGGGTCAAAGAATGATTCCTTTTTAATTATTTGGAAACAATATGTATACAAACAAGTTGAGTACAAATAATTTGAAGATAGGGAATGCACTAACAACTGGGTAATCAGGAAATTTTCTTGGATGAGCCAAGCCTTGAAGGAAAACAAGGATACTTAAGGCAGGAGATGAGGATGGAGTGCATGCAAGATGCCTTATACAAATAGATAGAAGCAGGAAATGACCTGATAAATTCTGGGAACAGCTTGGCTGAAATACAAAGTTTGTGAATAAGGAGTCAAATGAAATAAGGGTGGAAAAACAGTACAAGGCTGGAAAAGTCAGATGTGGGAGACCTTAAATGCCAGAATAAAGAGGTTGTATTTATGTCCTATAGAGAATGGGAAGTTATTGAAGGTTTGGGGACCATGTGGAAGTGGATCAGAGAGAGACTGGAAGCAGGAGTATTAGGTAGAAAGCTAATGAAGTTATGCAGATAACAAATGAGAAGGATCTGAATAAAATGATGTTTATATATGTGCAGAGGAGATACCTCCAAGAGATATCATGAAGGTACAATTGATAAGACTTGGAAACTGAATGGATATGAAAGAAGAAGCAGAGGGAAGAAATTAGGATGACTACATATTATGAGCTTTAGTGATTGAGAGTATAGTGGTGCCCTCAATAGAAACCAGCAAGTTTGAAAAATGGGTACAAATAGGAAGGATGGTAATAAGTTAAACTTAATTTGAGATGCCAATGAAGCACCCAGAAAAAGAGGTTCAGCACTCATTTGATGATGTAGGACTAGATTTCAGGAGTGCCTGAAGAGAGATGATATCTGAGTCCATGGAAACTGATGAGATTACTGAGAAAAAAAGAGCAGAAAATATTACAGAATATTACTATACCATTAGAAATAACAAGTCCAACTGTAAAGTAACTTGGTGGAAACGAGGCATAAGCCCACATCTCAGATATATACCAAGGGAAGATCAAAATGGGTACATAGCTTAGACATAAAGTGTGATATCATAAGCAAGTTAGGGGAGCAAGGAAATTTGTGCGTGTCTAACCTATGGGTAAGGGAAATGGTTTTGACCAAACAAGAGATAGAAAAGATCACAGGAAGCACAACATATGAATTTTATTACACTGAAATTAAAATGGTTTTCCACAAGCAAGATTAATATAGCCAAAATTGGAAGGAAAACAGGAAACTGGGGGCGGGGGAGAAATTTAACAGCAAAATTTCTCTACTAAAGGCTTCATTTCTCCAATATATAGGGAACTTACTCAAACTTATAAAAATAAAAGCTATTCCCTAGTTGGTAAATGGTCAAAGGATATAAATAGGCTATTTTCAGAAAAAGAAATCAAAGTTCATGTTCAAGAATACAGGGTCACCTCCACACCACAATGAGACCTTTCGATTCAATTAAACCAATACTTACTAGGTATTTATAGTATTGCTTTGGACACCTTTATGTACCATGTCATTACCATTATGTAACAATGTCTGATAAGTAGTCCATAATTACTTGTTGATTGATTGATTCTTTTTACTCATGTAGAGAAATAAGTGAATACATGATATTTTGAGAAAGGAAAAGAGCACTCACAACTAAAAGTATCAGGAAAGACTTCCTAATTGAAGATGATTTCTGGACTAATTAATACTTGAAGGAAACTAAACATTCTAAGAGGTAAAGAATGAGCACGTCTGGCAAAGGAGATAATTTAGAAAAGGCATGAAGGTGAGAAATAGATTGTAGAGTGCAGAGAATAAGAGCCTGTCTGCATGTAAATGGGAGTTACATAAAATAAGCTTTAAAGGTAGATTGAAACCAGATTATAAAAAAACTTTAAATATCCAAATGAGAGGGTTCTAGGATAAAAATATTAGATTTTTGAGCAAGTAAATAACACAGGCCTGTACTTTAGGAAGAGTATTTTGGCATCAGAGTAGTATTTTGTAATAGCTAAGTTTTATGGCACTATATAAATGTTAGTTATTCTTCTTCCTTATTTCAACTTTCTCCTTTCCTGCAGATGAACAAGAAGGCTCAGACAATCAAGGAGAGTCAAATGGAGTTTGAGAAGGCGGTATTAGGATGCAGCCATTTGATTATCTAGCTCATAATTGTGAAAATTAAACTATATTCTGCCAGTGTGACAAGATGCCAAAAAAGACAGAACTAGTCTAGATCAATTACTTGTGTCATTTCTTCACTTTCTTAAAACTGTCACATTCCACATGAACACAAGTTGACCTGGACTTGTGCTAAGTGAAACTCCAATTGATAATTACCCAGCACTTTGTTCTCTCTGGGGCATTTTCAAATTGCCTTAGGAATCCTTATATTCCCTAGCTTTTCAAGGTATAGACGTCAAGCTTTCAAGTTAGCAATTTCAGCCATCTTTCACTTTCTTTTTAAAAAATGTTAGCTCTGCCTTGGTCCTTTCTCCAACCTCATGGTTTAATAACAGAGAATTTTCCTTCAAGGATCTATGTTTCCAGGTTTAGTCAATAAAACAACCCTCAAATTTGTGAATATTAGTGACAAGCTTTTTATGTAACAGATAAAAAGGCTAATGTATACAGGTTACACTTGCCCAGGATGATAACATAATATGCCATGGATGCTAGAATAGACTAGCATCCATTCTATGAATTAAAGATCATGGGCATAAGGCTTTCACCATAACCTTGCCCTCAGGAATCATGCTTCAGAAACATGTTATAGATCAAATATTACAAGGTTTTTCTGCTAAACCTATTTAATACAAGGCTTTGGTAGAATTCATCAATGTCAAAGTTAAAGCTTTCTTTTCTTAGGTTGATATTCAATAACTAGTGAGCGTCCCAAATCTGTTAGACTGAGGCATGTTCTATGGAGCCGAGCTCGAGCCTTGGTCCCTTTTGATGGGCCAAATGCTTGAACTCCTTGCTAAAGGACCCATGAAGGGCATCTAGATGACACAGCGGATAGAGCACTGCAGTCTGGAGGACATGAGTTCAAACCCACTCTCAGACACTTAATCCTAACTATGTATATGATCTTGGGTAAGTCATTTAACCCCAATTACCTCACCAAAAAAAAAAAAAGTCATATGAGAATGTGAGATTCCTGATTTGTTTCCATCATCCTTGTACTGAGAAATGTGTTATAGTTAGTGACTGATCAATAAGAAAGAGCCTTCCACTCAGCAGATTTAAAAAAGGGCAACAACTTTTATTATCTATCTCTCTTCCCCTATTTCAAATAAATGACATGGTATACCTCCAAGAATTTCTTGGCCTTCCCTCTCAGGAGAAAAGGATTTCTCCTTTGTTTTTCTCTTTTCATCTCTCTCTTCTTCTCCTCATCCCAAAAACTATAGCATCTATGAAAATACTCATGAGATATTGGATTACTTGCTATCTAGAGGAGGAGGTGGGAAGAAGGGAGGGAGAAAAATTTGTAACACAAGGTTTTGCAAGGGTGAATGTTGAAAACTATCTTTGTATATATTTTGAAAATAAAAAGCTGTTATTTTAAAAAGATAATAAACGCCAATAAAAATAAAAAGACTCATATATTTGATGGAATTTGAATGCAATTCAAAGCATTTTTTTGGATATATATTTTGCATAATTGTTCATGTATAACCTATGTCAGGCTTCTTACCATCTCAAGGAAGGGAATTATAAAAGATAAGGAAGGAGATAATTTGGAATTCAAATATTTTTAAATGAATGTAAAAAATTATTTTTATACTTATCCCTTTGACATAATGAGTTAGGGATCTGAAAAATCACAAAAAATTTTGGCCCCCTATTCCTACCAGAGAAGCTGTCTGAATTTTTTTCTTTTTTAAGGAGGATTTTAATTTTGGAAGGTAAAATTTAGGTTAAGTATTTGGTAATAGACTCTATATCATTTGCTGGTCTTTGCATTTTAGTCTGATGCTTCCACAAATCTTTCCTATCCCTGGGGAGAGTATGAGAGAAATGAAGGAAAAAGGAAGGAAGGAAGGAAGGAAGGAAGGAAGGAAGGAAGGAAGGAAGGAAGGAAGGAAGGAAGGAAGGAAGGAAGGAAGGAAGGAAGGAAGGAAGGAAGGAAGGAAGGAAGGAAAAGAAATAGAGAGGGAGGGAGGAAGAAGAGAAACAGGAAAGGAGAGAAGGATGAAGGGATAGGTAAAGAAGAAGGAAGAGAGGGAAGAAAGGAGAAAGAGAAGGAAGGAGGAAGGGAGGGAGGAAGGAAGAAAAGGAGAAAGAGAAAAAGAAAGGGAGGAAGGGAGAAAGGAAAGGAGATAAAGAAAGAGGAAGGAAGAAAAAAGAAAGGGAGGAAGGAAGGAGGGAGGGAAGAAGAAAGAGAGAGAGAGAGAGAGAGAGAGAGAGAGAGAGAGAGAGAGAGAGAGAGAGAGAGAGAGAGAGAGAGAGAGAGAAAGGAACAAAGTAAATATTTATTATGCAGCTAATGCGTGCCAGGCATTGTACTAAATGCTTTACAAATATCATCTCATTTGATACTCACAATAACCCTGAAAGGTAGATGCTATTATTATCCCCATTTTACAGGTGAGGAAACTGAAGTAAACAGAGACTTGTCCAGTCATACCATTAGTAATTGTCTGAGAACTTATGCTCTTCCTGATTCTAGATCTGGAGCTTTATTTCCTCTTTTAACCTAATTGCCTCTCAATAATAATTAATGTTTATTTCCATTCTCTTTTCTCTCCATTCCTGATAGGAGTTTTAGTTTTTAAATATTTGTCAATGTACACTTATGACTCTTTTGTGTTTTAAGTATTCCTTTTTTTTGTGGTGGAGACAAAAAATGGCTATCTTAAACCTGATATCTTCTCCTCTGTACATTAAATAACTTTTCAAGGAAAAAAAAAAACAAACCTATTAATCCCTTTTGTGGAAATTCTACATATTAGCTTCTTAACCTCAGATCTATTAATTAAACAAAAACTACTTTGGTAAATATTTCAATGTAGCTTTCTTTGTAGTCCTGTGCATTGTACTTTATGTATTTTAAGATAATTATTCTTAAAAAGGTTCTATCAGTTTTAAAAGAATTCTTTAGGAGTCCATGGTACGAAAAAGGTTAAGAATTTCTGATTTAAGAGATGAGTAATAAGGAAAAGAATGTTAAAAAAACAAACAAATAAAAAAAGTTTGATGCCCCTTCCTCTGAGTCAGATTGACAACCAGATTGAACCCCTTTGGTCTTGGTGACACTAAGTATTCAGATTACCTACATACACACACACACACACACACACACACACACACACACACACACACACACACCCCAATTATTTACTTTACCTCTGAAGGTGTGTATCTTTCCTTATCCCTCTGCACAAAAGCCAATTTTTAAAACTTTAAAATGAAAAGGCTCTTAACCTACATTATTTCATTTAATCCTCAAAATGACCAATCTTCTGTCCTAGTGCTATTTTTCATTATTATAATGGAGCTCGTAAATTAGTTCACACTGGGGTGTTAATGTCTAGGACCAGCTTAATGTATTACCTTTTTTATCCTCAAGCTGTTGACTTCTAATAGAAGGTCATCCCTCAGATAGCTATTGCTATATATCACTTTCCTGATGAATTCTTTTCTTAAAAAGGGGAATTTTCTCTCCCCATAATCCTCTGCTATCTGGAATACAGCTGAGAACAAGAAAGTAAGCTCCTCAAAGACCACTAAGATATTACAAAATACATACACTGAAGGTTATGCACTTTGTCGGTAGGTAAGGTTCTCTTCTCTGCAGTCAGTCTGATACCTGGGCCCAAGGCAAAATAGAAGCGTATGCATGGTGGGGGTGGATGTGGAGGGAGTGGAAATCTGTCAGACATAAGCACCTGCACAACAGCAAGAAATGACAGTTATCAAGCTTGGAATATATTAACACATTTGTATAGCACATAGAAAGACTCTTAATGATTTCAAATCTGGCTTCAGACACTTATTAGCTGTGTGACCCTGGGCAAGGCATTTAACCCCCAGTTTCTTATCTATAAAGTAATCTGGAGAAGGAAATGGCAAACCACTCCAGTATCTTTGCCAAGAAAACCCTAAATGGGTTATGGAGGATTGGACATGACTGAACAACAGTATTGTATTATGGGTTACTAAACACTTTCCATTGTTACCCTGTAAAGTATGTTGTACAATATTATCAGCCCCATTTTACAGATAAGGAAATAGAGGATGTGAGATGCTAAATGACTTGCCGTGTTTTTCCAGGTAGGATGTGTGTGAGGCAAGTCTTGAACGTAGGTCTCCTTCCTCTATTTTCAGTCCATTAGCTATGCCATACTATGTTATCTTCCATAAAACAGTGTAAGTCTCAATTTTTACAAGAAAGCATTTGATATAAATGCTGTAATTGAATGGAAACATTTATAGATTCCATTTAGGAGTTTCAAGATTTGCCCAGGGACTTATAAGTCAACTTATGTCAAAGCCAGGACTCATATCCAGATCTTCCATACGCAAGGCCAGAAGTACATAAATTTATACTTATAAATAAACAAAAGTGAAGTGGTTGTTTTCCTTCATTATTTAAAAGGACCAAAAATACATCATTATGTTGGGATTCAAGTACACTGTTTACAACGATGGCTGATCATACTAATACAAGCTTGGAAGCTTAGCATAGGTCAGGTGCAAATAGTCCAAATGAGCATTTGGAGTGGAGATGACACCAAATTTGCAGATTCCACATTTCTTTTGAGCTAGAAATATCTCTATGGAAAATGGGTCTCATTAGAATCTTGGGGGACTTGCCCTGCTAGCAATTTCATTTGTTTATGTCCTACAAAAAGCATAAACCACAGGGTGGCACTATGAATCTGAGGGACCAAATGTCTACCTGTGGAAGGTGGGATTAATTGCAACTTCCAATTTGTTTTCCTTCTGACTAAAATCAAAATCACAGAATGATGCTATGAGCCTGAGGGACTGCTTGCATACTTGTAGAAAGATGGGCTCATAAGAGAAGGAGAATTATAACTAAGCACTATGATGTGTATTTTCATTCATTTTTTCATTTTCTGTGGAAGGGAATAAAAGTTGTCTTTTACCCAAACATAAATGTGTCATCTTGAGTGTTATATGAGAGGTGAAGCCCTCACTCACATTTCTGGAGAACTAAATATGAACTATATTCTAAGATTTCTCAAGAGTAACTGGGAAGGGGGTGGGATGAGAAAATAAATCAGAGATATGTCTTGGTGATATCCCTCCAGCAAGGAACCTAATCTACCCAATCTCTGTGAATACTGGGTCAAAGATGACACGGATAAAGAACCTGAAGGCTTGTGATTTAACTCAAAGAACACAAATAGTAAAATAGCAGAATTGAAGTTTGAACACAATCCTTTTGATGCCAAATAAAAATCTAGACATTTCCTAGATGGTATTCCTCTATTTGAATCATAAAACTTTATGTTCTTTTCGTGGAACTCTCTCTAACTGTGTTAATGACTCATTCTTTTTTGTTATAAGGGTAGATGATAATCATTGTCTCATGAGAGTGAACTGACCTTGTCAATGCCCTGCTCCTGCAGCTGGCTATACATGCCAACATGTACAGTTTGCCAGCTTTTCCTACAGCAAATTCTAGACAGCAAACATTCACCAGGCAACTGCTTGCCCAAGGATTTAAGATTTGCTTTTATTTTTATTGATATAAACCCAAAAGGAAGAATCATGGCGTCATGGATAGAGCATCTGTTTTGGAGTATAGAAGTTTCCTCTCTGACATAAGTTGACTTATATGACTGTGGGTAAATCATTGAAATGCCTAGTGCCCTTTGGGATTCTCTAAGACTATTGACTGAGAAACTGAGGAGATGCCAGTCTTTCTATGTAGAAGGAGTTCTTTCACTGTAAGTTCATCATCATAATAAAATTGTATGTCCAATCCTATTCCATGAACTCCCAAAGTCAAGATTAAAAAAAAAAGAAACTACAATTTGGGGAGAGAGAAAAAGGGAGAATTAATACAGCAGCCAAATTTTTGGATGAGCCTTATAGAAGAAAAATTTTAGAACATGGATCAAATCAATGATTAACTATAAGTCAAGGAAACTCAAGATGAAACATGCCATTCCTTTTCTGCTAGAGAACTGATGAATTTAAAATGTAGTAATATATCTTTGGGGGCATATCCCATGTGGATATTTATTTTGCTGGACTTTGAATTTTTTTGACAAGGGTTTTCTTTTTCATTTTGTTGTTTGTTATTGTTCAAATAGTAGGGAGGGAAATAGTGGAATCGTTGTATTATAAATACATGTAAACATAAATGGATAAACAGATGAATGAATAAAAAAACAGACAAATGAATACATGTATAAAACATTTGTATATAAACGGATCACTTGACTTTTGAACCTCTGGAAAAGCTCAATCTCACCATCCCCTTTGATTTTCTTTATAACTTTTATTTATTTTAGAATTCTGGCTTGAAGAGAGCTCTTATGTTATGCCTGGGACTGAAACTGGTAGTACAGCTTTCCTTTTCCTCTGTGTGACCAGCTGTCATGCTTATTGGTCTGTCACATTGCCCACATCTCAACTTTGTTTCAAGGTCTTTCCATTTTGGCTTTCCCCTCTGGACAGGCTGGATAATTGATATGAAAACTTGAAAGACATTTGAGGAGAGCTTTCTATGAATTGGGAATAATCACAGACAGCTAAGTAGCTTAGTGGATAGAAAGCTGGAACTAGAGTCAAAAAGACCTGAATTCAAATGTGGCTGCAGACACAAACTAGCACTTCTATAAAATGGGGACAGAAATAGCAAGTACTTCATAAGGTTGAGAGGATCAAATTAGGTTAACTTATGTCAAGTACCTTAAAGCACTACGTAAATACTCTCATTACTATTATCTGAGATCCAGCTGACCCACTCTTTCTGTTAGTATGGAAAATGGGTAGCTCCCATTGTACAAGGAACATTTCCATCCCCCTGGGAATTAAGACTCATCATACAAAAAGGAAAGCCCCAGATCTGTGCAACGGGCTCTGCATATCTCTAGAACACTGTATATTGCTAAAAACTGATTAGCATGATCTATGTGTCCCGAACTGTTTGCTTTTGGGTATTACAGTAAAACAAAAACAAAAACAAAAATCCAAGTAATTATATCCAAACAATGATTGATTTCATAATGCATATAGTTGCAAAACAAACTCAGTCCAAGGCTTTCAATAGCCAAGCTTGGTTTCTACATAGTTTGTATACAATTTGGAGGGAATGAAAAATAGAAAAAGCAGGATTGCAGGGATTGAGATTTAATAGGGTTTCTTATTGGTTGGAGGATATTGGAAGAAGTGATGGTAAAAGGAAAACTGGTTCATTTTGTGACTTTTCTTAAGTAGGATAACTTGGTGGGGGGAGAAATCTGACTAAAATCAATTAACTTAAAAGCAGCTGAAACTTAGTTTCACAAAATGGTGAATCAAAGTAAAATGGAATTGCTCATGCTGATTTTTAATGTAACATTTGTCAGAATTCTTCAGAAAGCTCTTTTGCCTGGAAGTCTCTTGCAATGAGAGAGGGACAGACCAAGGCAATAAGAGATCAGTGTCCTCAGTGGAAGCTGCTTAGAAATAATTTCAAGCAAGTAATAAAACAAGTCAAACTGCATTGATACAAGGAGCTCATCTCTTGGCAGTGGTGGACTCTGGTTTGAACATAAATGAACTTTTATTTTTTAAGTGTGTGAACATGGGGGTAAGCAAACACTGACTATGAGAAGACTATGGTCTTCCAGTGCTTCTGACTAGTTTTGACACATTATAGTTTTTAAACTGAGCATCACAGAAATATATCATTCAGCTATGAAAGACAGCCAACCAATCCCAGGGTCCAATTGGCTTCCATTTTTTATTTGAGGGATACAAGACTGAAACATCATGAAAAAAGATCTTGCACATTCACTCTTTGCAAAAGAAGGTAGAACTGACAAAAGTTCTTAAAAGACTGAAAGCAAAGGTGGGATGCTGGCAAAGAGACTAACATTTAAAGCTGCACATATTTTTTTTTTTATTCATAGCTTTCTTTTATCCCTCCTAAATCTTACAATATCATTCATTTTGCTCTAATTGTGGAGGGAATTAAGCTGATTTTGTTTTATTTGTTTATCTGGCATTTACAAAACAGTCTTTTCAGTCTGATTTATAGCCTCTAATTATCCTTTTTCCTTCACATTTTTTGCAAAGATTTTACTTCAGAGGAAACTAGCATCAGGTGAAATGAATTCCTGGACTATGATTTAGTTAATACCATTAGATTAAAATTTCATTCCAACTTTCTGCCAAAACATTTTAGCCAAAATGTACTGGACTTAATGACATTGACTTTTTAAGATTATTATGAATTATCTTTTCTGATCCCCAATCCTTGCTTCTTCATTCCAATTTTCATATTTGTGCACTATAATGAAATCTGGTGTTCTAAAGATGAACTCTCTAAGATTATCATCACCATTACTTTTAAACCAAATTGTGAATCCTCATTCAACAGATGGCACAATTTTACTAATGAGAAAACTAGAGAAATGAATGATTAGAATACTAGAAATGAGAGGCAATGAGAGGCAATGAATAAAGAACAGACCTCAGAGTCAGGAAGACTCGGTTAAAATGTTTCCTCTTACATATGCAGACTAAGATACCTCTCAGCATCTCAACAACTCTCTAAAACTATACTTGTGAAACCAGAATGAGTAGAAAAATTCATCGAGGTCTTCTATACCAATGAAATCAAAGGTCCAATTCAGCTCCCTATGCCTCCAAAATGCTAGAAATAAAAGCAATATAGGGTAAAATACTCTAGTGAGCAGAGAGAAAAACACCTGCAGAGATGAAAATAACAAAAAGAATGGAATAAACTATAGGAAAATGTAATGACTGAGAAAAAATTGCATAGAGAAGCATCAAGAAGTCTGAAACTGTCAGTGGAATTAATTGATTTTAATGCTATATGAAAAAGATTATAAAAATTAATCTTACTAATATGGTTTTGTGTGTTATATGTCATCAGGGATGCAGTAGGGAAAAAAAAACAAGGAAATGCCTTCAACTTTTTGGTATAAAATTAACTAATTAGGATGAAAATGAATAAATTTGTGCAAAAGTTTTTTTTTTCTTTTAAGGATAAAATCCCAAACTCACTAAGGAGAGAGCCACTCAAATGTTTATCATCTCTGATCTAGGTGATATTTTTTGAGCAAATGACACAAAAGTTGCCTTTTAAAAAGAAAAGAAAAAGTCTTTCTGTTTGATGGCATGCATTTTTACCTATTTTTTCTCATAATGTGATGTAGAATATCTTGAAATTGTAATGGTTGCAATGATTTAAAAAAATAGCACATTTAGAATTTGAAGAAAAAATGCCTAATACTTGGAAAACCAAATTTGAGTGGTTAGCTATCAAGTAATCTCATGGAGCACCTGCCAGTGGTAAAGGTGGGCCCTTGGGACTGTCAGAACTTCCAGCTTCCATGAATTTGCACGGGGATGAGCCTTACCTCTGACCCAGCCGCAAGCTTCCAAAGACTGTGGAGAGACTCCTAGAGTTTTAATAGCTTTTTTCAACATATATTCTTCTAAATGCTTTTCCAACTTTAAACAGAAGTCTAGACTTCCATGGCAACAGAATTCTCCATTAATTGCTTCTCTGTCATCAGGACTTTCCACTCAACCTAAGTCAAAGCAATAGGAGAAAGATATCAAGTTCTGATCAACACCTCTACAAATTGGGCTAATTCCCATGCAACCAGATTGGGGTAGAATGCCCAAGATGAGGCAAGAGAGGAAATTTTAGGTTAGAAGATAGGTAATAAAATCCTGCCTCTGGTGCTTGCTGTTGTTGTTCCTTTATTTTCGAAGAGGACCAAGGACCTCATGGAGTCTTGACTTGCAAGTGAATTGGATCTAAGTAGGCAGAGTTGGATCAGTCTCACTGCTTTCCAGATTCATCAAAGTTCAGTGGGCAAGACAAAAGCCAAGACGATGTCTGAGGTCTGTCAGTTACTCTCAAGCTGACTTAACCCTTCCTCCGAGACAGCTTCACCAGGCTGTGACTACCGTAGCACATAGCACAGCTTCTTAGAGTCACAGAACTGACACAACTCATGAGACCCTAGACCTATTATTTTGTCATCTACCTTGCCTCAGAAGGTGCAAGCTCCTCAGGCCAAAACACCTTGCCTGGACCACTATTCTCTTTTATGTGGCAACTCATCTGATTAGATTGTTAGCTTCCTAGCACCAGCCCTGAAGTCAGGAGGACCCAACTTCAAATTTAACTTCAGACACTTCCTGGCTGTAGGACCCTGGGCAAGTCACAACCCCAATTGCCTCAGGGGAAAAAAATGAACATTAGCTTCTTGAAAGCAATTATTGCTTCACCATTGTAATTGTAATCTCCAATATTTAGCACTGTGCCTCATTTACTAATAAATATTTCTTTTATTCATTCATCTTCAATCATTCCCCTTCTATTGGTCTCTTCTTTAGCCTACAAATATTCTTACTTATGTCTTTTCCTAAAACGAACAAAAACAACCAATACTACTGAGCTTATTATCCCTTTAAGCTGTGTTTCTATCTCAAAATAGAAAGAATAGTCTAAATTGACTATTCATTTTTTTGTGTTCTGACTTATCCCCCCCCCCCCCCACACACACACACACGTTTACTACCTTTCTTTGTCATTCATTCAATAATAAGTTTTACTGTACTTTTGGTGGCATTTTAAAAAAACACAAAGGGAAAAAAAATAAGAGGCTGTCAAAGTCTACAGAGTTAAAGGAGAATGAAACTAATTAAAAGGCCATTAGATTTGGCAATTTAAAAAAAAATCTTTAGTAACTTTAGAGAGAAAAGTTTCAATTGAATGATTCTGTCAGGAGCCCGAATATAGAGAAAGAAACTGAGAGGAAAGGAAGTGGAGGAACCTATAATAAGAGTTTAGCACAAAAGAGAGAGTGATATGGGATGATTGTTGATAGAAATGGATGGATCAATTGAGGGATTCTTAAGAATGGGTATCTGTAAGTAGTAGGTAAGCAATTCAAAGCAAAAGAGACACTGTATCTGGTTACTCTTTGAGGCTTTTTTTTTTTTTTTTAACTTGACTTTCTTTTTAAAATTTAGTATTATTTTCAGTTCCAATTTTGTCACTTCCCTCCCCTTATCCCTCACCCAATGGGTAAGATAACCCTACTAAAGTCAAGGAAAATAAATTCCTTCATTAAGACATAGATACATATATATACATATACCCCCCCAATATATACATGCACATATCTTTCCTATCCCTGCAGACTCTTAGCTTTAATTCTGCTCCGCAATTTGCCTTGCTAATACTTAACCTCCCCCATCCGTGAATTCCTCCCTTGTCTTCTCCCTTTACCCTTTGTTGCCCTCTGCCCATCCCTCCCCCACCCCTTCTTTCTTCTTTCCTTTCTTCCTTCTTTTCTTCCTTCCTTCCTTCATTTCTTCCTTTCTTCCTTCTTTTCTTCCTTCCTTCCTTCCCTCCCTCCTTCCCTTGTCTCCCTCCCCCCTTTTTTCTTTCCTTTTTTTTTTTCTTTTTTTCTTTTTTGCTAAGGCAATTGGTGTTAAGTGCCCAGTGTCACACAGTATTAAGTGTCTGAGGTCACATTTGAATTCAGATCCTCCTGACTTCAGGGCTGCACCATCTAGCTGTCCCACTCTTTTTTTCTTTATAGATTTTGGAGGGTGCTATATCCTTCATGGTATATGCATAGTGTTTCCTATTTAACTCATTCCTGATGTGAGTAGGTTTTCAGAACTATGAGCCCTCCTTCCCTCTCTAATGCCTCCATTTCTATTCTTCCTCAGACTATTTTTATCTTAACTTTGTCCCAATCTTTCTTTTGAGACTGTTGATGTCATTCTTAAACATATGGTATACATTTCCCATATAAAAAAAAAGCCATAAGTAATTTGTCCATATTGAGTTCTTTAAAATTGATCTTTGAGAACTCTGGGAGATGACTATAAACCATTACATAGAATTCCCAATCCCTCTATTTTTGTTAGCCTGCATTTTTTACTTCCTTCACAGGTTAATTGTACACTATTTCAAAGTCCGATTCTTTTTGTACAGCAAAACAACTGTTTGGACATGTACACATATTTGTTAATTTGTACATATTTAACATGTATTGGGCAACCTGCCATCTGGGGGAGGAAATGGGAGGAAAGAGGGGAAAAATTGGAACAAAAGGTTTGGCAATTGTCAATTCTGTAAAATTACCTATGCATATATCTGGTAAATAAAAAGCTATAAAAAATTTGATCTTTGATATTGGCTCTTATATGTTAAATTTTCTATTAAGTTCAGATTTGGTTAATAGAAAGTCCTGAAAATCTATCTGCAAGTTTGTTGAATATCCACTTTTTCTTATTCAATATTATAGATAATTTTGCTTGATATGATATTTTTGGCCATAGGCCTAGTTCTTTTGATTGTTGGTAGATATGATTTCAGGACTTGTGGTCTTTTACTGTAGTTTCTGATAAGTCCTGTACAATTCTAATTGTTGCCCCAGCATATTTGAATTTTTTCCTTGTTTCTTGCATATTTTCTCTTTGATGTGAGGGTTTCAAAATTTGGCAATACTATTTCTATATATTTTTCACAAAAGATCTCATTGAAGTAGTGATTGGTGGATTTTTTTTTTTTTTTCTATTTCTATTTTCCCCTCATGTTCTATCACACCAAGACAATTTTCTTGGATTGTTTCTTGCATTATTACGTCAAGGTTCTTTTTTTATATTTTCTCTTTTTGATTTGTTCTTCAGGTCTGTCATTTTTTCTTATAAGACTTTTGACATTCTGTCCTATGTTTTCATTCTTTAAAATCTATTTTGTTATTTCTTGGTCTCTCATAGCTTTGCTGGCTTCCCCTTGCCCAATTCTAATTTTCAAAGAATTATTTTCCCTTTTGAGATTATATCTTTTCTAGTAGGTTAACGTTTTTTCATAATCTTCTAGTTTTTCTTGGATGGCTTTTAAAAAAATTTATTCTCAATGTTTCTCATTTGATTTTTAAATTATTTTTTGAGTTCTTCTATAACTTCTCTCTGGGTAGGGAGTTATTTCACATTATCCTTTGGAGTACAGATCTTTTTTATTTCAGTATCTTCCTCTGAAGATGAACTCAGTCTTTTCTGTTTCCATAGTAAGTTTCTATGGTGGCGTTCTTTCTTCTTTGCCAGTTCATTTTTTTAAAAAATAAGTGGTATTAGTGTAAATGCCTCTAATCCTTTACTTCAGCTCCCCCGCCCTCTGACCAGGAATCCCAAACCATCAAGTGCCTGTAGTCAGCAGTGTCTCTGCCCCACTGCCCCTACATTCTCCTGGAGTGCTAGTTCCTTCTTGCTCAGGTTCGAGTCTCTGCAGCCCAGCTGGACCTGGCATTCCTAATCAGCTGAAGTTCACACAGTCTTCCTTATCATTCACCAAATTCACTATCTAGATGTCATCCTTGAAACCTCGCTCTTTGTCCATGTACAATTTGTCCTTAAGTGCTATAGGCTTTACCTTCATAAATTCTCATTTATGCCCTCTTCTCACCTTTGATACCTTCACCATTCTTTATCACCTCACACCTAGACTATTGAATAACCTGCTGGTTGGTCTCCCTGCCACAAGTCCTTCCCCTACCTTAATCCATGCTCCACTCAGCTATCAAAGTCATTTCCCTAAATCATAGGCCTGACTATGTAACTATTACTCCTCCCTTACCCTATTTAACAAACCTCATTGGCTTTCTATCACTTCTGCAAATCAATCAAATTAAATGTTTATTAAGTAATTGTTATTTATTATTATAAAATTAAATCAACATTAAATTAAGTTTATTATTACATATAATTAAATAAACATTAATTAAATTATTATGTGTCAGAAACTGTACTAAGTGTTAGGGATTCAAAAAGAGGGAAAAGAAAGTTCCTGCCCTGAAGAAATGAATCAAATACAAAATCCTTCATTTGGCATTCAGAGACCTTCATCACCGGTCTTCAAAACCCTTCCCTTTCCAGTCTTCTTTCATCTTACACTACCCCCAGTAAACCCCAAGTACCTTATGATCCTGTGATGTGAGCTTTCTTACTTTTCTTCAACCAAGAAATTCCATCTCCTAACTTATGGCATTTTCACTGTCTGTCCTCATGGCTACAATCCTTTCCCTCCGCATCTTCACTTTGTCTTCCCTAGCTTCTTTCATATTCCAACTGAACACTCACCCTTCCCTCCCCAAATTCTAGTGTCTTTGATCTTAACTATTTCCAGTTTCTCCTGTCTATAGCTTGTTTGTACATAATTGCTTGCATGTTGTCTCCTCATTAGACTGTGAGCTCCTTGAGGGCAGGGGCTGTTTTTGGTCTTCCTTTGTGTTGATCCTGCTTTCTAGACCCCCGAGCTGGGATGATTAAAATATACCTTTCGAGTGGAGAGGTGATGAGGTGGGACTCCTGAGGATGGTGGGAAAACGGAGTCCATTTATTTCAAGGGCTTTCCCTTTATTTAATATAACAAAAACAACACAGTGCACATGGGACACATAAACAACTTGCTATTATACATAATTTGCCACCTGCCATCACTCTGCTTCAATCTCAACATAGGTTGTCACCGCCCCCTGACTTCTCAGGAAGGCTGAGAGCCCTTAGGGGAGATGGGGAGCTGAACCAGACATTGTCAGCAGGTTCCCTCTGGGCTGAAGGGTCTTATACCTCACCCAGAGTTTCCCCACTACCTGTGACCTCTACACCTTTATATGGCGAAGTGCTTAGCAGAGCACAGGTACATAATGGATTTTTGTTGACTGATATGTCATATATACATACACACTTAAAAGATAGATATAGATATGAAATATTGATTGGTCACAATGTATGAGGGAGAATGGAATGTTTGTTCTTCAGAAGTTTCTATTCATTCCTAATCTCACACTCATGTGACTATTACCCAGAAACTGGCACAATGCCTTGCCATTGGGATTACAAAATAACCCTTTATTTAGAGTAGAAGCTGCCCAATCCAACCTTCCTCCCCTATTTTACACATAAGGAAACTGAGGCATGTGGAGGAAGATAAGTATCAGAGACCACATTTGATCCTATATCATCAATTCCATAACCAATGAATAAATGAATGGATGAATGAATGAATGAATAAAAGCAGAATTAAATGGAAAAATCCTGAAATGACCTTTGCTTTTTCTTTTGTTTGCCTGAAGGTAAGAGACAAAAGAAGTGGAGAAGTTGAGAAAGATGGAAAAAAAGCAAGAAGGAACAAATCTATTTCTTTTCTTCTTTTTTTTCTTCCTGATTTCACTTTCCATGAGCCAGTGGGCTATCTTGATATATGTTTACATAGTTCATGTCTCATGCCATATGTAGATTTTAATGCTATCAAGTATGAATATTTCAATATTAAGAATGAAGTTAGATATAAAACAGATAATTAAACATAATTCTTGACATGAATTCAAATTGTCATGGAACAAGGATGATGCTTTATTTATTTATATTTGTTCATGCATTTATTTATTTATTTATATTCCACAGTTCATAATATAGTATCTTGCATATATAGTAAATGCTGGGGGTGGGGGGACAGAGAAGACATTGAATACATAAATTTATAACCTAAATGAGATACATTTGAAAGGAATTTGGGGGGAAATAGAGGAATATGCTTTGGGGACAAAGAGAAATTAATGATCTTATAAAACTCATCAACAGGGTATTACTAAAAACAATTTTGGTGTTCCTAAGGAAAAGCGTTGATAATAATTTACTCATTGTCCACTAACATTGCCTGGTAATTGCAGTAATCATTGTTAAATATGGAGTAATCTAGATTACTAAAATTATAATCATACTTCTATGGCACTTGACAATTTATAAACCATTTTCTTGGCTTGTATGAATCCATACAAAGTAAACAAGACCCAGAGATCAAACATTTATATATATAGATATAGATATAATGATATAACAATACACAATGTGGAAATATAGTGTTCAATCTTGATCCCTGAGAACTAATTGATGATAATAGCATTTACTATATGCCATGCACAGTACCAAAGAACTTTACAATTATTATCTCCTTTGATCATCACAACAGCCTTGAAAGTTAGGTACTATTGTTTTCACAATTTTACAGTTGAGGAAACTGAGGTAATCAGGTTAAGTGATTTGCTCAGAGTCATATAGCTCTATCCACTGTACTACCTAGCTACCCCAAATATAATTCTCTATTTTTGACAAAGAAGTGAGAAATCTACTGAGGCAGAATGTCAAATGCATTTTCAGAGGCAGTCTTATTAATTTTTGTTTAATTATTTTCTCTATTTTTTTTTTTTTTTTAGTTTGTGTTCTCTATTACAATGCTTAATGCTAAGGAGTAGAGATAAAGAGTATATATATATATATATATATATATATATATATATATATATCCTAAAATCAATAATATATAAAAAACAAAAGTTATCAATAAACTTATTTTTTTTAAAAATCTGATAATCCAGTAAAGTATGAATTATAAATGCAATTCACCTCATTTCATAGATGAACAAACTAAATCTTAATAATATTAAATTATTGTCTCACAATAAAGTATTAGAGTTGGGTTTTGAATCCAGATCTTCTCATTCCAACTTTATAGATCCTTCCTCTACAACACACTGGCTCTCTTCTATTCAAAGCATTCCAAAAATGAGGCAGCTAGATTATGTAGTGAATAGAACACCAGCCCTGAAGTCAGGAGTTCAAATCTGGAGTTGTGAACTGATCCAACTATTCTGGAGAGCAATTTGGATCTATGCCCAAAGGGCTATCATATAGTATATATGTGTGTACCCTTTGATCCAGCAGTGTCTCTACTGGGTCTACATCCCAAAGAGATCATAAAACAGGGAAAAGAACCCACATGTGCAAAAATGTTTGTGGCGGCCCTTTTTGTAGTGGCAAGAAACTGAAAACTGAGTGGCTGCCCATAAGTTAGAGAAATGGCTGAATAAGTTGTGGTATATGAATGTTATGGAATATTATTGTTCTATAAGAAATGATCAGTAGGATGATTTTAGAGCAGCCTGAAGAGACTTACATGAACTGATGATGCTGTGAAGTGAAAACCAGGGGGACATTGAACACAGCAACAGTAAAATTATGTGATGATCTATTCTGATGGACGTGGCTCTTGATCTGTGAGGTGATTCAGGTCAGTTCCAATAATATTGTGATGGAAAGACATCTGCACTCAGAGAGAGACTAAGTATGAATCAAAACATAGTATTTTCACTTTTTTTTTGTTAATTTGCTTGCATTTTGTTTTCTTTCTCATTTTTCCCTTTTTGTTATGATTTTTTTGTATAGCATGATAATTGTGGAATTATGTATAGAAGAATTGTACATGTTTAATCTATTATTAACATATTAACATAGACTTACCATCTAGGAGATGGGTGGGGGGAAAGGAAAGGAAAAAAAAATTTAGAACACAAGGTTTTGCAAAGGTGAATGGTGAACATTATCTATGCATATGTTTTGAAAAAAAAGAAAGAAATGTTTCCTAAAAGGCAAGATTTACAGGTGTTTTCTCTGTCACTCATCTCATTCTGCCTCAGAGAGGGAGTTAGTGAAAAATAGATAGTGGAGGAAGAGATAGATTGTAAAAAGGAATCTTAAAAAGGATGATAAGGATACTGAAATTATTTAGTGAATGACAACCTAAATTTGACACAAGGAACAGATGATTTGGAATAATTCTAATGAGAACAAGTCAGGGATGAGGAGAGAAATGTGATCATACTTAGACCCAAAATTAAAGGAAATCCATCATGAGCATATTATATAGACTTCCTGCAAATCAATGGTATAGATGGACTACTTCTATGGCAAAAGTTGGGACAGAGATGAATAGAGTATTCAGAAACAGAAATCCATGCAATCAGTTTACTTAACTGCATTCCAGCCAATAATATAGATAATGTTTCAGAGTATTTCCCTAAAGGCACTAAATAGACAAAGGCAAGAGTAGATTAGATGATTTTCATCCCTATTTATCTTCTACATCACTAAGAAAAAGAGGACTTGACTGACCTGCAGATCTGTTGTTGTTTATTATTACACAGAATTCATTTACTTATCTCTTTCAACCTTAAAGAAAAGAGGAATTTGAAGAAAGCCTTCCCCCCTCCTTCACCCACCGCTTCCAGAGTTAGAGGATCTCAGTTCAAATCCTACATATGACAATTAGAAGCTCTGACCTTAGGCAAATGACTTTCCCACTGTGAGCCCCAGTTTCCTCTTCTGAAAAAGTGAGAATCGGATCAGAAAGTCTTTGAGAACCTTTCCAGCTTTAAATGTGTAATCTCATTATTTACAGAGCTATGAAGAAAGTGAAATTAATTTTCACACTCTGTATTGAAATTTTTTTAGTTTTATTGTTGAGTGGAGGATGGGGCAGACCTGTGATTTCATTGGCATATGGAATTCCCAAGGGGGAAACTCCCTCTACCAAAACAGATATACACCCATTACAACATTTAGAATCTTCTATAGTTGCCCTAGGCATCAAGAGGTTTAGTTAGTGACTTCCTCAAGATTAAATAAGCTAATGTGTTAGAGGACTTGAATTTGTCTTCTTATTTTGAAGCCATCTTTCTATCAACAATATCTAATTACCTTTATATGTATGCATGAGAGTCTCCTTTCTAAGAAAGAATCTTCCTTTTCCTTTTCAAAAATCATTTTCTCCTGCCTCCATCTCCATGCTTTCCTTGTCTTCATGACATCTAGTTTACTATTCTTCAGAATGACACCCCATTTTTCTCCCTTCCTATTCTTCTCCTAGTCAAAATTTGCTTTATTTCTTCAGAACTCTACCTTCCACCCAGCTGATCTGTCCTGTGACTTAATATTCTCAGATTCCTGAAAGTATTTTGCATATTAATCAGAGTTTCCTATAATGCTTTAGCCCAAAGGATTTCTAATGGTGGCTGAATATGGAAGGGTTAAGACCTCCCCATTTGCTTTCATTAATGGAAGCCTAATCCACCTGAGAATAGGACCAACTTGCTTATGCTCTCCAGAATCTTTGACATCATACTTTCGATTCTTTTAATATTACAGAGCAGGAATTCTTAACCTCTTTTGTGTCATGAAGTCAGCAGTCTAGCGAAGTCCCTTCTTTGAGCAATAATTTTTTAAATAGAATTTTATTTTTTTATTAATTTTATAATTATAACTTTTTTTTGACAGTACATATGAATGGGTAATTTTTTACAACATTATCCCTTGCACTCTCTTCTGTTCTGAATTTTCCCCTCCTTCCCTCCACCCCCTCCCCTAGATGGCAGATAGTCCCATACATGTTAAATATGTTATAATATATCCTAGATACAATATATGTTTCAGAATTTTTTTTTGTTGTTGTTGCACAGGAAGAATTGGATTCTGAAGGTAAAAATAACTTGGGGAGAAAAACAAAAATGCAAACAGTTTACATTCATTTCCCAGTGTTCCTTCTCTGGGTGTAGCTGATTCTGTCCATCATTGATCAATTGGATCTGAGTTAGATCTTTTCTTTGTTGAAGATATCTACTTCCATCAGAATACATCAGTATTGTTGTTGAAGTGTATAATGATCTCCTGGTTCTAAGTAATATTTTTAAATGCATAAAATAAAATACAGAGTATTACAAAGGAAATAGCGATTAAAATATTTTTAAAAATAAATTCATGCTGGAAATTGAATGGATGCCCATCAATTGGAGAATGGTTGGGTAAGTTGTGGTATATGAACGTTATGGAATATTATTGTTCTATAAGAAATGACCAGCAGGAGGAATACAGAGAGGTTTGGAGAGACTTACATCTGATGCTGAGTGAAATGAGCAGAACCAGGAGATCACTATACACTTCAACAACGATACTGTATGAGGATCAATTCTGATGGAAGTGGATATCTTCGGCAATGAGAGGATCCAAATCAGTTCCAATTGATCTGTAATGGACAGAACCAGCTACACCCAGCAAAGGAACACTGGGAAATTAGTGTGGACCACAACATTTATACTCTTTCCATTATTGTTTGCTTGCATTTTTGTTTTTCTTCCCAGGTTATTTTTACCTTCTTTCTAAATCCTTTTTTCTTGTGTAGCAAGACAATTGTATAAATATATATACATAGATTGTATTTAACATATACTTTAACATATTGAACATGTATGGGACTATCTGCCATCTGGGGGAGGGGGTGGAGGGAAGGAGGGGAAAAGTTGGAACAGAAGTTTTTGCAAGGGTCAATGTTGAAAAATTACCCATGCCTATGTTTTGTCAATAAATGTAATAAATTCATGGACTTCAGGTTAAAAATCCCTATTCTAAAATCATAGCTTTCCTATATGGGCCTACATATAGATTTATTGTTATTGTGACACTATCTATAAATCCCCAAAGCCACTTTTGTAAAAGTTTATTACTAAGGACTTCCAACAGGTTTGATATGCTGCTGATGCCAACATTTTGGCCCTTTTGAATCTTAGGTCAGGGATGTCTCAACATGATTACCACACTCCTCTTTCTTCAATAGACCATGGGCTCCTTGCATTTTAAGGCCTTTATATTCTTAGGTTGTCTCATCAAATATATGAGTGTTTCATCAACTATCCTATTACATTCTGTAATATCTTCTTCAGAAGCAAGTACTAAGATTTCCTCAAGCCATCAGTCTTTCAATGCTATAATTGATATATTTTTTTTATAATGTCCATTAAATGAAAGAAGACAGATGTTTTTCTCTTCATGCTCATAGACAGATGTCATATACCTGAACCTCACCCTAAAATCTGCCTGATACTATTCATACTGCAGACACACCTTCCTAAGTCATGAAATATTTTAAACAAGGAATAAACCAGACAGACTGGTCTCTGATACAATTACCAAGTCAGCAATCTCTTCTACAAGGATAGCAGCTGACCATGCTAGCATCCTGGAATGAAATCACAAGCTTTCTACTAGTCTCTTTTGTTGTCATCCATCAAGGACATCATTTCCCAAAGAGTCCAAAGGAACCAGAGAAAGCTTTGTTTTATTGTGTCCAAGAGGATGCTTTCCATATTGACAGCTAAAGAAGCCTTAGTTCATGATGAAATTTCAGAAGATTCTTTTTATATATACATGAAAATGTTTAATTCTTAAATAGATTAATATATAATTTTTAGAATAATTTATTTTCATCTTGATTTCTTTTTCATAGAGCTTCCATCTTTCTACTAATTTAAGTCAATGGTTTTCAAACTATGGACTATGGATCCCTGAGGACTTCATGGAATGACAACTCTTAATGTTCACTAAAAAGGTTCATTTTGATCATAGAGCATAGATTAAAAGGTATAAGGAGCCAAAGAACTAATATAGTCCAATTCCCTCATTTTATTTTGATATCAGGCAAAAGACAGATGTTTATTTATTCAACCAAAGAAACTACTTAAGATACTTTACTCAGGTAAAGTATCAAATACAAAATCCTAAAACATTTCCTAGCACTTTTAACATTTCCCCTGAAAAGTAAAGACAATTTTGTGGGTATAGATATAAATATAGAAATAGATAGTTAGCTATATTTTACCTTAACCTTGGGATTACACTGCCTGAGCAGCTCACAAGGCACACCTTCATTTTTTTGTTGTTGTTGTTGTTTCCTCAAAGTTTACTTAATCCCTGGAAATTTATTTTATTTTTTATTAAAACTTTTTATATTCAAAACATATGTATGGATAGTTTCTAACATTCACCTTTGCAAAACTTTGTGTTCCAATTTTTTTTTTCTTTTCTTCCTCCCACCCACTTCCCTAGATGGCAAGTAATCCACTATGTTAAACATGTGCAATTCTCTATACATATTTCCACAATTGTCATGGTGTATAAGAAAAATCAGGTCAAAAAGAAAAAAAAAATGAAAAAGAAAGTAAAATGCAAGCAAACAACAACAAAAAGAGGGAAAATGCTGTGTTGGGATCCACCCTAAATTCCCACAGTCCTCTCTCTGGATGTAGATGGCTCTCTTCATCACAAAATCATTGGAATTGGCCTAAATCATCTCCCTGTTGAAAAGACCCACATCCATCAGAATTGATCACTATATAACCTTACTGTACAATGACCTCCTTGTTCTACTCACTTCACTTAGCATCAATACATGGAAGTCTCTCCAGGCTCTCTGAAATTATCCTGCTGATCATTTCTTATAGAAAAATAATATTCCATAATCTTCATCTACCATAACTTATTCATCCATTCTCCAACTGATGGACATCCATTCAGTTTCCAGTTTCTTGCCACTACAAAAAGGGCTGCCACAAACATTTTTGCTCATGTGGGTCTTTTTTTCCTTTTTTATGATCTATTTGGGATACAGGCCCAGTAGAGACACTGCTAGATCAAAGGGTATGTATAGTTTGATAATTCTTTGGACCCATAGTTCCAATTTGAGCTTCAGAATGGTTGATCAGTTCACAACTCCACCAGTAAGGCATTAGTGTTCCAGTTTTTCCACATCCTCTCTAACATTCTTCATTTTCTTTTCCTATTTTCTTAGCCAACCTGAGATATATGTAGTGGTACCTCAGCAACTCCTTCATTTTAAAGATTAAAGCAAAGTAAGAGAGGTTATTTAGTAACTGGCAAAGTCAAGATTTGAACCATATCTTTTGTCTGTTTTCACTTCCATACCATGCTGTCTCCCTAACTTAACTGAGCTACAACAAAATGTGTATGTTTGTGTTATTCAGGCATGTCCAACTCTTCATGAGTCTATTTGGGATTTCCTAGGCAAAGAAAGACACAGGAGTAGTTTGCCATTTCCTTCTCCGACTCATTTTACAGATGAGAAAACTGAAGCAATCAGGGTTAAGTGACTTGCCCAGAGTCACACTGTGCAACCTAGCTACTTAGTCACAAGAAGTCTGTAGAATATTTTCATCTAAGCCTTTTAATACCTAAAGAGTTTATACAAAAGTAGCCATTAGCCAGTCTCTATCTCCATTGAGAACCAAAAAGGAGAAAGGATTATGAGAAATGTCTGTGAAAAGTCAATTGCTCAATAAATTTTTATTTACTGTTTTTCATTTTATTTGTTTTTAGAATTTATCATATTGAAACTATATACTAGTTACTGAGGGAAACATATAAGTAAGTACAAGACACAGCTTTCTTCCTTACAATTTTGTTAGACAAAGAATTCAACTTAACTTGAGTCAACAAAACCAGATATAGCAATGGAAGGGAATGGTGATTTTGCAAGAGAACAATGTCATTAAAGTATTGTGGGGAAAAGTCATGTAGCAAAAGGCTGGAGAGGGATAGGGATAGTGAAAAAACAGAAGTTCCAACTAAGTGTAGATCAATTTTTCTATAAATTTGGCTGTGAAGAGAAGGATTATAGGTCAATAACAAAAGTATAAGTAGAGATTGTAGCTTTGACAAAATCACCTCTTTTTCTGAAATTAAAGAGAAGGGGGAAATATCGATAACAACTTACATTTTGGGGAGGGAAGGAAGAAAAAAAGAAATTTAAATGACTATTGTATTATATTATAAAAATACATATGTATAACATGCATATTTTGTATAATATGTAATATATTATATTATTTATATATATGTATAATAACAAGTAGTACATAATATATTTGCTGTTTTACATGCAAAAAATAAGTCTTAGATTTTGAGGAATGGAAAAGAGAATAAAGAAATAGGAAAAGTCATCTGAGAGTAGGAAGAGGTAGAGGCTAGGGGATTGAGTAAATTAGGTCATATTTAGAACTTTTAGTTTGGGGAATATGACAGGGAGATGATAGGGGGAAAATGGAGCACCATGTTGGAATCAGGATTCAGGTAAAAACAAAATTAGATGGTTAAATACCTGTATTTTAAAAATATTTTGTAAATCATATAGAAGGTGATGCTACTTGAACTAGAATTAGTTAGATATGTACTTAAGAATTCTTTCTCCAATAGGAGTGATGTTTTGTGCTCAGTCATTTACATCTCTTGCTCAGTTTTATTTTTTAACCATTAGTACACCTCTAAGAGACAATTGTCCAGAATTAGGCATGTAATCAAAAGTTGTCAAAGAGAGATTCCCTTCTCCTCCCCACATATGAAATGAATTGACCTGTTTGTCTGCATCATTATGTGATTTTCCTCCCATAACATATCCCAAAAGCCGCAAACTCTACCAGTATAGAGTATCATGCCTTTTGGTTGAGTGTTACCCTCTTCAGGGGGCCATTTTTTAATTTTCTTTTTTTTTGCAGGGCATTTGGGGTTGACTAACTTACCCATAGTCACACAGCTACTAAGTATTAAATATCTAAGGTTGGCTTTGAACTCAGGTCCTCCTAACTCCAGGACCAGTTCTCTCTCTCCACTATCCTATCTAGCTACCCCAGCAGGTCACTTTAAAAAACACAATACTTTCTTAAGGGATAGCAGTTTAATGGATTTCTCTAAAATGACAAATTTAGAACTGGGAAGGAGCCTCAAAGGCCCGGCAGAAGCCAAGCCCAGGATCATATGGGTAATTAAGTAGTAGGACTGGAATTGAAACCCAAATTCTCTAACTCCAGAACCAGCCCTACACCTTTTTCAGATCACTTTTTTTGGCAAGGTCCTAGAATGAGAGCAATGATGGTTGGGTAAAGGGACATATGGGACAGCAAAGATAAACTTTTCCTATTTCATAATTTGGTTAGAGTTGTGTGCATTGATCTTATACAGAGCACAGGCCTTTGGTATCCTTAGTACTATTCTTAAATCAATTCTCCTAAAATGGAAACATTTCTATCCTAGTTTCATGATGGATCTAGAGATAGTATAAAGGACCTAGAAAGGACTGCAGAAGTCACCTGATCCAATCCTTTTTATTTCACAAATGAGGAAACTCAGGCCTAGCGTTAGGTAACACAAGTAGCAAGAAAGAGGGATGGCATTTGAACTTTGGTCCTTATGTTTCATTTTTTCATATGGTCACTGAAAGGTTCATAGAATCTCCTGAAGTCCACAAACACCTGCACTGCGGGTTGGCACCTTCTGGAATGCTGACAAATCCCTTTTGTGAACATGCAAAATGAAACTACTTCACATGTACACAGTATATGGTGTAAATAAACTTTTTTTTTTCTTATTTGAATAGTATTCAAATAAAAGATTAGGCAAACTGCTGGTAGCTTATATTACAAAAACTCAAAGCAAGAAAACAAGCCTAGTGTTCAGAAGAAGGAGTTCTTTATTTTGTAATTTAAAAGGTAGGCTTTTATTTTTTTTTTAAAGTATTCATTTTACAGTATTAGTATTACAATGCTCCATTTTATGCTATTCATCCAAAGATATTTGAACTGGAGTGCTTACATAAGTATGATTTGCTAACTACTTTTAACTAAGGGTTTCAATGAGTCACATTATCCTCCTTTGAGGGCATTCAATCTTTAAAACTTTAAATTCTTTTTTATTACATACTTATTAATAGATATTCATATTTGTTCAATCAGCATAGGATTTAAAAGCACATCTTTCCAACAGTCTACTACTCTACCCACTGTTTCCCAAAAGTATGACACCACCATCAACCACAATGGTGAAAGCAATAATGATAATGATTGTTAGAAAGCAGAGAGACTCTGCTTGGGAAGTACCATCCTCAGAGATAAGCTGATAACTTAGAAAGGAAAATGTTAAGTCTTTGTTGAGGTAGGATCTAAGATTCTTTGGATTGTGAGGTTTAGATAGATAGATTAAACAATTTCAAATTCTTGGGTCTTTTCCTATTTAACCAGGTCTTCTACTTCTGCTGGTTGGATCAAGTATATGGTGGGAGTTGGGTGTGCTCTTGGTATGCTGGGTCTCCTCCTGCAGGGACTAAATAAATGCTTTCTCTTTATACCTGAAGATCTGTCTGATTAATTAATTTGGGAAAGGGGGTCTAGCACCCATCCCACACAGTTTATGGGGGCTCGCCCGGGATCTGTGGCTTCCCAGAGAGATGGCTGGGATCCTGATTCAAGGCAAGTGCCAGGTTGGGTTTTCTTTGACCATCCTTGAGATCAGAATTTTATCCCCCCTCTCTGTGAAGAATGGGCCTAGGAGAGACACTCAGATATAAATAGAAGCACACAAGCCTCTGAAGATGAAGCCTGGGTAGGAGGAGCCAGGTAACTTATGTATGTATAACCATGAGGGCAGTCTATTAATGTCCTTGAATTGTCCTTAGGTGATGTAGGCCCTGGAATCATCAAGCCTTGGATAATCCAGGTTAAAGGGTGAGCCAGAAAGGAGGTTCTGTTAATGACATAGGATGGTAGCACTCTTCAGTTGGCTGAGAAGTTAGGTTCTGAGCCTTGATCTGGCGCATCACGGCAGGGGGAAGTGGGGTCAATTCTGTGTATTTGCGATCAAGCTGTGAGATTGGATGCTCTGAGAGGGGCAGTCCAACTCAAATCTTTGGAGCAAAAGAGAGAGAGAGAGAGAGAGAGAGAGAGAGAGAGAGAGAGAGAGAGAGAGAGAGAGAGAGAGAGAGAGAGAGAGAGAGAGAGAGAGAGAGAGAGATTGAGAGAGAGAGAGAGAGAGAGAGAGAGAGAGAGAGAGAGAGAGAGAGAGAGAGAGAGAGAAAGAAAGAAAAGTGCACTTGATAGGATATATCTATTGTGTGGGGAAAGGATGGTTCTCTTCCATGTAATTTTTGCTGTGTTTGTGTCTTTGTGCAGAATGTCTTTGTCATGTCTGTTCTGTGAGCTAGAATTTGTTGAAAATAGAAAGGTCTGACTTTCCTGTAGACTCCAACTCTGGCCAAAGTTGGAACTGCAGGAAAACATCTGTTGAGAGTAATATGGGGAATTTAGCAATTGGTCATTTCAAGATTCTGAAGCAATTCAATTAAATTGGTGCCTCCTGGAGGAGGATAGTGCATAGAGTAAAGATAGCTTCTTTCTTCCCCTTAACCCATTCTGATTACAGCAGGAACACATGGGGCCAGAGGGAGAGAAAGAAACTATGCTCAAACAATTTAGTGAAATTTCTTATTTTAGATACAATAGTAAAAAGCAGTTTTCAATTATAGGAAATTTAAAGCTGTATTTGATTTGATTTTAAGTTAAAATATAGGTTATTAAAACAAAAATCCAGTAGTTTAGTTTAGGAGAGGTCATGTTTATATCCCCTAATTAGATGGTATGTTGCTTTCTAAAGTGTATATTGGGTAATTTGTAAAGCCTTAACATTTTGTCAGCTCTGCTGGATATATGTATAAGTTTCATGAAATTTGGTCCAAAGTTATTTAATTGTGAATCTTAAAGTTTAAAGTTTAAAAAAAGAGGTGATTTAACAGCAAGGGACAAGAAAGATTGATTTGCAAAAGCAATTAATAGTTTAAATGGAGCATCTAGTTATTAATTTGGGAACATATTAGAGAAAGGGAGAGAGTATGTTGGAGAAAGACAGAGTATGTTGGAGTCGGGAGGAGAGAGAGAGATGGGATGAGTTACAGGGGAAGAGATGGCGTGAGAGAGGAGAAAGAAAAGAGAGAGGAAATGGGCATGTTAGAAATAGGGGAGAAGAATTAGGTTGGACAGAAAAGTGCAAGTTGCTAATGGAACTTTCCATTTTCCAGGAGAAAGGAGACACCCCATGAGGTTGGGGCATGTCTTTGGCTGACAGGCTGGATCCAGGGGGACTTGGCACCCTAAAAAAGAGTTAGCTGTGAGAAGTGAAAGTTGAGAAGTGTGGTGGAGTCTGAAAGGCTGCCGTGTGGAGGAAGGGGTAATAGGGCCTTGTCAGGTTAGATTGTCAGGTGACATTTACATGGTATTAATAAATGAATGTTTTATTTTTTTATTTTTCAAGTTTATAGCTGGAAAATGAATGGATGCCTATCAGTTGGGGAATGGCTGAATAAGTTGCGGTATATGAATGTTATAGAATATTTATTGTGCTATAAGAAATGTTCAGGTGGATGGATTTCAGAGAGGCCTGGAGAGACTTACATGAACTGATGCTGAGTGAAATAAGCAGAACCAGGAAATCATTGTATGTGACAAAATCAATATTAATGAATGTGACTATTTCCAACGATGAGATGATTGATGCCAGTTGCAGTGATCTTTTGATGAAGAGAGCCAACTACATCCAGAGAGAGGACTGCAGGAACTGAATGTGGATCACAACATAACGTTCTCACTTTTTTTGTTGTTGTTCACTTGCATTTTGTTTTTTTTACTCATTTACTTTCTTTTTTTGATCTGATTTTTCTTGTGCAGCAAAAGAATTGCATAAATATGTTTATACATATTGGATTTAACATATATTTTAACATGTTTAACATATACTGGATTGCTTGCTATCTGGGGGGAGGAGGAGAAAAATCTGAAACACAAGGCTATGCAAAGGTCAATGTATATTTTGTATAGTAAGTTAAAATATACTCACACTCTAGCTCTAAAACAATGATTTATAACATAATTATTGACATTTACTGTTATTTTATTCACTGGTCTTAGAAATGGATGGGCTAATAGGATCCGATTTCTCTAGACTATTCCCCTATATAGACAATTTGGGGAAATCCTATAGTTGAGGAGGGATCAAAGGGAATTTTACATGGGAAGCAAGCATGTACATGGCGCACCTCAGGAAATAAGACTTTATAAGGCCTAACAAAAAGGTAATTCAGAAGCTATGCACTAGACTTAGAATGTTAATCTTTGGACTCTGCAATTTTGCATTGCTTTTCTCACAGAAATTTTTTTTCTTATTTGTGTTTGTAACATCCCCTGAGCAGGTTGTTTTTTTCTCAAGTTTTGCATATATGTGAATTAATTACTATCAGATTACATACAGCATCAACACCCAGGCATGCATCCTTCTCACCCTGATGGAGGGGGGGGGGGGGGAGAGGATAAGAAGTGGTTGAAGAGAGAAGCACAAGCTTCCACTGAACTAAGGAGACTTCCAATCAGATTTTAAATACAACCAGCTTTTTCCCATTTAAGGAAAGCAATCAGCTCAGCATTTGCAAATGTTACATTTCCCTTGCAAATGAGCTTCATTACCAGCTTGCTTCATGTCTCTTTAGCTAAAGTGAGCTTGCTTCTTATGTCTCTGTGACATAGTAGCAAATTGTCTTAGCATTGAATTATACTTTCATCTATAACCACATTTAATTAAGAATTTAGCCATGAAGTTATATTACAATTGATTAGTAGATTCTTGTATGTATTTTTCAACTACTTATCTGAGATGGTGATTTTTAAAAATTGAACACTTATCTGATATTTAAAAAATACTTCAAAATGTGTTTTATTTATTCACGGTATTCACTTTTAATGGTAGAATGGAAATTACAAAGAAATTTTGTCAAATGACTTGATTGAATTCTCAGATCAGATGGGCCAAAAAGGGTTCAGAAGTGCCTGACCCAGGTTATTTTCTCCCAATGACTAGATATGTCCAGATTGTTAATAACACATCAGCTTTTATCACTCAATAAAATAGATTGCTCGTGGGAGTGAGGAGGAAATGGCATGACAGATTGCCTTGGTAGATCATATTCCCATAGTTTATTGATTTTTTCCATTTATTTTTAAATTTTCAATTCCAAATTTTCTCCCTCTTTCTTGCCCTTCCCCACCCACTGAGAAGCCAAGCAATACATATCTCCATATTTTAAAAGATTCAAGTATTGCATTTAATGTAACTTAATCTTTATGTTTCAGTCTTACTCATTTAGTACAATGGCAAGCCTTCTGAGAGCTCTCAGCAAAGGGTTTGAGTTTTTTATTTTCTCTTTAAATAAAGCACTTAACATTATAGCAGCAACTGATAGTACTCCTTTTGAAGTGAATATAATTGTAACAGTCAGAAATGCTGAAAGACACCTATTTGAAGCTATCAGCCTCAGAAATCTCCGTTTATCCAAGGTGAGTAACAATTTGTGCCAAAGGAATCGTAGAGAATGCTGATTTCATTCATTTTAATGCTTTTATGTTTCCCCAGGAGAAGGAGAAGCTGGTTTTTTATAAATTGCTTAGAGGAGTTAATTTTTTGCACTTTATTAACGTAAGGGAAAATTAAAGAGAACATTTTTCTACACAGCATGGAAATAAGTAGAGATCCTGCTCTTAAAAAGCTTAGTTACAGGAAGGCTAGAATATGAACTGGAACAGGAAATTCATTGATCTCTGTAGAGTCAAGAGCTCTAGCTTTGAATTACAGCTCTGCCAATTATTAGTCACATGACTTCTGACAAGTCAAAGTATTTCTTTGCCTTAGTTTGCTTCTCTGTAAAATGGGAACTATAACACTTAAAATGCTACCTGTTTTAAAGGGTTGTTGTGAGAAGGGAACTTTGTGAATCATGAGCTGCTACATCACTATGAGCTTATTATTACCACAACTTGTTCAGTTTTATAGAATCAAAGCATTAGCACTAGAAGGAATCTTGGAGGGCATTTAGTCCAACCATCCCCCTCCTCCCATTTTTAGGAAAGAAAATTTATCCAACTTCACAAAAATAATAGTAAGACTCATGAATCCATAAGAGAATCATATAATTATAGGATTTTAGAACTCAAAGCATTTTATAAATTATGAAATTACAAAATTGTAGAATTTAGTACTGGACAGGATCTTCAAAATCATAGACTCAGCCCCTCCCCCTATTTTAAATCTATTTCAGAAATCTAGGCCAAGCACAGAGGCAGAAAAATATGTTTTCATGATTCCACATGGAATGCCTTTCAATACTTTTTATGAATTGCACAATATTTTCCAAGAACTAAAAATTTTAATGTAAATAATTTAGCAAGAGTTCCTTTGTTTTCACATTTACTCTAGGAATGTCTGAAACATAGGATCTTGGAACATTTATTATTGTTTTTCATTTTTTAAACTTTTTCATCCCTCTTCAACTGAATATATATCTTTAAAGAGAAGTTGTTAGGAACCTGTAAAATTGCACTTCTATACTAGTTTAACATAATGGCAACTCAGGTGAAACTAAGGTGCCTCAATAGCTACATTAAGGAGTGGGGTAGAGAGTAACCCTAATTCCCAGTCTATGGAAAAGGAGCCCAAAATCTCTGCTTTCTCCTCAAGCAGCCCCACTGGATTGAGGACTGTGCCAGAAATCAGGAAGATCTGAATTCAAATATGTAGCTTCAAATACTTTTACTGGCTATATGACTCCAGACTCTGTCTGCTTCAGTTTTCTCAAGTACAGAATGAGAATTATAATATCACCTACCTCTAAGAGTTATTGTGAAGATCAAATGAAACTATGTTTAAAAAGCTTAGCAAATAATAATAAATCCTTATCCCCTTCCCTATTCATTTCCTTTCCAAAAGCTGCTGTCGGCCATAATTTGTGACATATCAGAAGGTTGAAAAAAATACATTATGGAGTTACTATGGTAGTTTATTGTCCACTTTTTCCTTTAAGTAAAAATATACCCCCAAGATATACACAACTAAGATGCATTCCTAAGATAAAAGCAAGAGCTATTCATGGGCTTTAAAAATTTAGCCAGAGAAATTACCAGCATAGACTTTACTGGTATCTCAAGGATTTGACTCATTATTGCTGGAGGGCTGTTTGTAAAAGAATGTAACAGCCTCAGGTAGGAGATGATAAAGTGTGAGGCTAAAGAATGATAAATAACAATACAGCTTTGCCTTATGTTACAGACTAAGAAACTCTGAAAAGCAAGTTGCAGATGTTTCTCTAATTCTCTACTGTCTTTTAAAATAAGAATGAAGTATAAAGGAGTTAATTTAGCCACCTTACACTCTCCCAAGCCCCTCACCTTTTAGAGAGTATGTTAATTATGTTAGTTAACAGCCAGATGCAAGGGTGGGAAAGGAAGGATTCAACCTTTTCCAAAATTTTTAACTGGCATCTATACAGCTCAAAATTGGGCTCCAAGCTAAGGATTAAAACACTGAATGGGATCCAAGGTGAAAGAGATACAGCAAACAAAATGAAAGGCTATGGTCAAGAGCAGAGTCACTTACAATCCTTACAAAGATTTAAGAGAAAAGTGTCATGCTGATTAGTTGCTGTCTGACATGATGGAGATCAGAGATAAGAATAAGAAATGACCCTCATAATCTGGGGTTTCCAAAATAGAAAACAGAGGGTTTAAAGAACACTGAAATTACAAGTCAAAATTGGGAGTCAAAAACCTTTTTGGTCAAAAACCTTTTGAAGCTTCACTTCTTCGAAGCTAAGTTTTGTCATTAAAATAACTAATTCGACATTTATCTTAGTTTTACCGTATTTTTATAGCAGTGTAGTTTTTATGTATATTGTTTTCCTGGTTCTTCTTGTCTTGTTCCACATTAGTTCATACAAGTGTCAACAACATAGAACCCCTGCGCCTAAATCGAGGCAGACTTTTTTTCTCCCTCTCCAGATAAGGAATGCTTCTGCTCTCACATCAGAAGGGTAGTGAATGTAACAACTGCAGTCCTAGTTCTGGGCTCAGGATGGCTGAGATAATTTCGCTGTCCCACTAAAGAACCCATTCACACAGACCAAGTTAAGTCCTAGGAGACCTTGACTTCTAAAATGAAGGACCAGGCTATTTTTATTTAAATCTATGACTCTTTTAACCATTTTCTCTGGACCTTTCAGAATAATCACTTAAAACTTAGGTTTGAACAACAACAACTAAATTCGCTTCTGCACATATATATTGTACCTAGGATATACTATAAAATATTTAATATGTATGGGAATGCCTGCCATCTAGGGGAGGGAATGGAGGGAAGGAGGGAAAAAACTCGGAACAGAAGAGAGTACAAGGGATAATGTTGTGAAAAAAAATTACCTATGCATATGTACTGTCAAAAAAAGTTATAATTATAAAATTAATTAAAAAAAAACCTTGTTTGGTTCATATCTAGGGTCTCCCCAAAAGAGAGTTGTTGTTGTTTTTAGTTGTCTCTGACTTTTTGTGACCCCATTTGAGGCTTTCTTGGCAAAGATATTGAAGTGGCTTGCATTTCCTTTTCCAGCTTATTTTGTACATGACAAAACTGTGTCTGAGGCCACATTCGAACGCAGAAAATGAGTCTTCCTGATTCCAGGCTTAGCACTCTATTCACTGTACAACGCAGACAAAAATCACAGATTAGGACATGCACAGGATAGCTATTTTTTTTTTCTCTACATTAAAGAAATGCTTAAAACACAAAAAGACTCACAAGCACACATTAAGCATGCAACAGAAACAAATAACTACAATGATTCATACTCAGGAAGTTGATACTTAAAATATCAAACATTAGATATTTTGTGAGATTGTTCATTCAGCATTTCCCTCTCAGCTTGCACTATCTAAAAAATTCCTTTAAGATTCATGTCAACTGACAAGCCAGGCCAAGGACTATCTTCTTCCTGTCAGTGGTCATCTTCTCTAAAAAGCAGCATTATAATAGCTTCAGGGGCCTCCTCTTCAAGTTAGTACATAGGAAATCACAAGAAAACCACTTCCAAAAAAGTCTACTTTGATTACTATTTGATTATTCACAAGATACACACACAGGAAAAGAAATACAAAACAGAAAAGGTAATTAAGGATTAAAGGCCCAGGCTCACCTAACCTGCATATAAGTAAGCTGTAACTATAGATCCTCAGAGAAAAAAAGGGGCCTCTTATCTCCTCCTCAGGGTGGGAGACAGAGAGATAGACATACACATTCAGAGAAAGAGAAAGATGGAGAGAGGGTGGTGTAGGAAGAGAAAGAGAAGAGAGGGAAGGAGGGAGGGAGAGAGGGAAAAAGGAAGAGAAGTGAGAGAAATTGATTTTATTTTTTATCTGACAATACTATCACTACCATGGATGTTGGAAAGAAGCAATCAACCCTGGTTTTCTGCATAATACTGAATCATCAAACCCAGGAAATACATATGGTCCAGGGTAATTTCATTTATTTGCTCCTATTACACAAGTATTCCCACTTTCTCTGAATTCTTCATAGTTGTCATATCTTACAGTGCAATAACATTCCATTATATCTATATATTAAAATTTGTTTAGTCATTCCCAATCAATGGGCCCTCACTTTGCTGCCAGTATTTTTCCCCTATCACAAAAAAGTGCTATTGTAAATAATTTGGTGTAGATAGGACCTCTCTTTCCGTCTAACTTCATTCAGACATATTCCCAGTAGTATGATCTAACTGAATCTTCAATTCCCATTTACAACCAAGATGTAGCACCTTTAGCTACAGTTGAAATAAACTTAGTTAATTATAATACACATTATTATGTGATAAATACAATAGAGAGGTACTAATAAAATAGTATGAGGTGTATGGAGTGTGTATAAATGTATGTATGTGAGATATACGGAGTATTGTATAAATACAGCAGTGCTACAAAATAGCATGAGGTATATAGAGCCAGCTGGTCTCAGAAACACCTGGGTTTAAAGCCCATCTCTGTCATTTACATCTCAGCTCCTCAGCCCATTGCCCACCACCCTTTCCTACCTTTACACTCTTACATAGATATCACAAATAGTCCTATTTGTTTAATTAGATTGGGGGGGGGTAGGTGAAAGATGTCCCTCTTTGCCTCAATTTCTACCTAACCTTAATCACTGAATGGGTGTAGCCTTAGTCAAACTAAGATCTTAAAAAGGCCAAGGTCTCCCATTCCATCCAGGGCCATCTCCAGTCATCCTGATCTATATCTGGTCACCCCACCCAAATGGCTCTGGAGGGAAAAGTGAGGCAGATGACCTTGCACAGCCCTCCTTCACTTAAACCCAATTCAGGTGCACATGACATCACCTCCCTGATGTCATGGTCCTTTTTGAGAACAAAGGATAAACAACAGCAATAAGATTTCACAACAGACATGGGAGAGAATGACACAATTGTACCAAGAAACTCCCTCCTATGACCTTCCCTTTTTCTGATTTCCTTTTCTAATTGTTCCTTGAATCATAAAGGTCTCCCACATATGATTTTTGTATCCTAATCCCCAACACCGTTCTCTTTAAAACTTCATTACTAGAGTTATGGTATGTAGAACTGTGATTATGGAGAGAGAGTGTTCAACTTGGCACCAGGAATTGGAACTTTAATCTTTATTCTGCAATTAACCTTTGATATCCTCTCTGTAGCTCTGCTACCTCATTTCTAAATGGAAAGAATTCAATCTGATGGCATGTAATGTACTTTCTCAATGTTAAAATGATGCTTCTATGATTTAAGAATAATATTTATACAAATGAAAAGCAAAATTAATAATGAAAGTGGATGGATGATACCTCTCACATTAACTAGTGACCATGGCCAAATCACTTAATCTTGCTTGATATTGGGGACTGTATTTTTTTTTAAAGATAATTGGCCTCTAAACCAGAAAGGATTGGATTTATTTTCTACCTCATACATCCTGGCTCTGTAAACCCAGGACCTGTTACTAAACCTTTTCATGTTCTAGATAAGACTATAAATTACAGATAAGATTCCAATTTACATTGATAGAGGATTTTTCCTCACTAGAGAATTCCCCATAATAATGAAATCACAAATCCAGATACTACAAGACAATCCTATTCCTCTATCCCCAGCATTTAGCTTGATGCCTTGCATATCATCAATGCCTTATAAATATTTGTTAATTTAAAAAGAATCGAATTCTTTTATCTCTGAGATTAGATAGTATCTCAAAGAAAATAAAACTTCAGGTATCTTTTTCTGAATTGTATTTATTTTTTAAATTAATTGCTATAAATAATCAATTTTATTATTAGTTACTAGAAATAATTATGAAATTATATACATTTAATGAAACAAATGTCAGTTGATTTGAAATCTTCATGTTTTTAGGAGTTCTCCACTTTTCTTTCATGATTTTGTCTTTTTTCTGTTTTTAAATCATTTTTTATTTATAAAACATATGCATAGATAATTTTTCAACATTGACCCTTGCAAAAGCTTGTGTTCCAAATTTTCCCCTCCTCCCTTCCACTCACTCCCCTAGATGGCAGGTAATCCAATATATTTTAAATATGTTAAAATATATGTTAAATCCAATATATGTATATATATTTATATGGTTATCTTGCTGCACAAAACTTAAGGTATCTTACAGTTGCAATTTTGAAGATTAAACATAATTGTGATAGTCTTTGTATACCATAAAGCATTACATAAATGTCAGCTATTAATACTACTAAGCACTTTGAGATGGTTTAAAAAGAAGATATGAAGAGGCAAAGATAGACTACCTTCATAGGAAAGAGAAATGGGCATGAAAATTCAAGAGGAATCAATAATGTGTGAGATGAACAACCACAAAAAAGGCAACTCCCCTCTTAGGATGCAGTAACGGAAGAAGTGGGATGTTTACTGACTTTTACCATGGCCAAAATATATCTGCAATACTCTGAGTATCATATTTATGGAAAAGCCATTCATTAAGTAGAACACAATTAGACTAGAGCAACCAAAATAATGAGAAGCCTGGAGATTGGGTTACAATAGGCTAAAAGAATTGGATCCAAGTAGCTTGAAAAAGGAAAAATGAGAAGGAACATGCCATCTTGAATTTTTTTAAAGTGCTATAACTTAGAAGAGAGATTAACTTTTGACTTAAAGGGCTGAACTCAGAACCATGTATAGAAATTGCTAACAATCTTTGAATGTCAAGACAAATTTGAAGAGAAAATTTCTATACAGAACTGTCCAAAAAATGGAATGACTTGCCTAGGAGATAGTAATCTCTTTAACTTTTGAGGGTCTTTAGAGTTTAGGTGATATCCATCAGATCATGATTTATGTTCAACTAAATGATCTCTAAGTTCCCTTCCAGCTCAGAGACTCCATTTTTCTGTGCCTTTAATTACTATTTCTTAAAGTTGATCCAAAGACCTATCTAAATTAAGTTATGATTAAATAAGTAAATAAAGATCTGATTAAAATAAACTGAAATATTAAAAGATCTATTATGTATCCAATGTATTCACATATTAGAATTCAATAAAAAAAAACAATAACAAAGAGCTCTACATGTGTAATTCATACCCTAGCTCTGCTATATAACCACAAGCAAATTATTTCATCTTTCTGGACATCATTTTCTTTGTTTGTAAAATGAAGAAGCTGGACTCTCAGTGATCTCTAACTTCCCTTCCACTTCTAAACGTATGCTCCTATGTTCCTATGAACTATTGAGTCACAACTTGTAATAAGACATCCTCATCCAGAGAGAGGATTATGGAGACTGAATTGAATCACAATGCAATATTTTCAACTTTTGTTATTGTTTGCTTGCTTGCTTGGTTGTTTTTTTTTTGTTGTTGTTGTTTGTTTGTTTCTCATTTCCCCCCCTTTGACCTGATTTTTGTTGTGCAGCATGATAAATGTGGAAATAAATGTGGATATGTGTTTAGAAGAATTGCATATGTTTAACCTGTATTGGATTACTTGCTGTTTAGGGGAGAGGAGAAGGGGAAGAGAGAAGGAAGGGAGAAAAATTTGGAACACAAGGTTTTTGCAAGGGTGAGTATTAAAAATTATCTTTGCATGTATTTTGAAAAAATAAAGATAAAAAAGGTATTACTACTTAAAAAAAAATTTGTAATGAGACCTGAAAGAGTATAAAACAGAAATCATGTCTCTTGCTAAACCACTAATCACTAGAATGGTGTAATAATCTGGAAACCAGACAACCTGGCTTTGAATTTTGGTTCCATCACTTGTGAAATTCATAATCTTGGGCAGATTATTAATATCTATGAACCTCAATTTCCTCATCTGAAAATAAGGGAAATAACATAGCATTACTTACCTTATAGGAATGTTGCAAGAATGAAATCAGATCATGTTTGTAAAACAAGCAACACACACAAATGAAACCATAATCCAGAAAAAGGGCACCTCTAGCACCACACCCATTAACTTAAAATCCTTTGGAACAGGTCTAAAAGGACATATCTGACTGATATCCAAGAACAAAAAAGGGGGCAGCAGGGAAAGAACTCTTGTAAAACGGAATATGCTTTGGATCCAGCAGTATCACTACTAGGCCTACACTTCAAAAAGACTGAAGAAAAAGGAGAAAGGACCAACTTGTACAAAAATATTTATAGCAGTTCTTTTTGTGGTAGATTTGGAAATTATGGGGATGCCCATAAATTGGGAAGTGACTGAACAAGTTGTGGTATATAACTGTGATGAAATACTATTGTGCTGTAAGCCTGGCTACATGAACTGATGCAAAGTAAAATTAGTAGAACCAAGAGAACATTGTACATAGTCACAGTAACACTGTATGATAATCAACTGTGAATGCCTTGGCTATTCTCAGTGATACAATGATACAACAAAGGTAATTCCTAAGGACTTATGATGAAAAATGTTACCCACCTCCAAAGAAAGCATTGACTGACAATCTGAATGCAGATTGAGGCATACTTTCAAAACTTTATCATTCCTGGGTTTTAATATGATAATGTTTTGCATGACCACACATATATAATCTAAAACAATTTGCTTACTTTCTGAAGGAGGAGGATGGGGAAGGGGAGAGGGAAAGAATATGGAACTCCAAATTTAAAGCAAAAATTAGAAAATGTTGTTTACTTGTAATTTAGAAAAGTAAAGTTAAAATCAAATGTTAAAAATAATAATTTAGAGGCCTAAGAAAAGAGTACATATTTCTTTATCCTTCCACTTAAGGTAAAACACTGTGGAAAGTCAGTGAGGTAGAATCTTTATTCATGTATGTTTGTATTGGAATTTAAATTTGTACCACTTTGGGATGGAAATATTTATCTTGAGAATTTGGTAACAACAAACTTTAAAGTTCTTTTTAGCTCCAAATGGATGATCTTGTCCTACTTAGAACAATTTGTTTGTCCTCCAAATATAATAGTATTTAGTAGTTTATCACACTGTTGAGAAGCAGTAGATGCCTTGAAGTTTGGGCAAAGAGGGCAGATTCTATGATATATCTGTATGGATCCTAAATCAGCAGCCCATTCCTGAGGATATGTCTGACTTCCAGATGCATTGCAGACTTCTCAACAGCGAGATCAGGACAGTTGCTCAGTTTCAGCATGATTCCTCTCATTGACTGTGACCCTTGGCATTACCCAGTGGGGCTGGACCAGGATGACATATCTTTCAGGGCTGTCATCAGATAGCCTCCTTGCCCAGTGATGCATTTTCTGTCACTCATATCATTCCTCACTTCCAGGCTAAAGGGAACCAGTGAGACATCTGTCTCCATGAGTTTAGCTTTAGAAGTTGACATACTATGATTCCATTTGCAACTGAGGTCATTTGTACTGACTACTAAGCAAGTTTTTTGGATGCTGATTGGCTTCAGAAGAGAAGGAAGAAGACCTTGAGTTTTTATAGCATTTCTTTTTACTATCAGATCTGATTCCTTGGTGGAAAGAACTCCCAGGCTTATAAATTTGTTACTGAGAGAGACCTGAGACATTCACTGAGGCCTAGAAGAGGTAAATGATTTTGCCCAAAGGTCACACTGTCCTATGCCTCTCAGTAAAATAAACAAACACCTGCTCAGTAGTTTATAATCTTAAAGAATTCCTTCTGGCACAAAGAGGTTAAATAATTTCTTTAGAGTCACACAGGCATTATGTGTCAGAGACAAGATTTGAATAGCAAGCACAATATCTGTTTGAAACTCACAATAAACCTGAAAGTCTTTTGTTTGTAAGTAGTATTATTATTCCCATTTTACAGATAGAAAAACTGAAGGTGAGAGACCCAGGTTTTCCTGTCTATGAGGCTGGCCTTCTATTCACTACTCCATGGGCTGCCTTTGCAGCCTAAGCGTTACAAAGAGCTTTCCTCACAATAATTGAGGCAGAGGAAGCAAATATAAATATTCCCATTTTACTGATGAGACAATTAGGAAACTATTAAGCATAAGGGTTGTGATCTGGACCTAGATCTCATAACTCCAAATCCCATATTCTTGTTACTGCAGCTAAGAAAGCCTTCAAAGAAAGGGTAAGCCAGATTCTACTGAGGACAGGGGTGGAGTCACAGCAATACCAGATAGTCTCGTCATCTATGTCTTACAAAAGGAAATTTCCTCTGAGCTTCCACTTAGACTATATGATTTAATTGTAGTGTTTGCAAAATTTTTGCTATGCTTTTTCTTCATCACAGTGTATGTAACACATTCTCTGACATCTGCTAACTGCTAATTTTTCATAAAGCAGAAAGCTCACTGGCAGAAAGAGGTATATGAAATAAAATTCGTATTTAATCCTCAGAGGTTATAATTCTGTTTGGGTGATTTAGGAAACCAGAAATATCTGGAAACAAAAATAAAAAATGCAAAGTGTTTTTCTCACAATAACCCTGTGTGGAAATAACCCTGTCCTTACCCAATAGGCACACATAAAGCATGGGTTGGGTTCACTTGGCACAGTCAGGTCCTGCTTTATGTACAGCTATTGTTACACATATTAACACCCTCATTTTACTGAGAATAATAGGCAGCATGTGATGAATGGATAAAGTTCTTAGCCTTAGAGTCAGGAAGACTCAAAAGTCTGGCACCTAGTGTTCTATTACTCTGGGCAAATCACTTAACTTTTATAAGACTTGGGCAGGTAAAAATTTTCTGTTAGAATAGGAGTTTTTGACCTATTTTTGTGTCATGAATCCCTTTGACATCATGGGGAAGCTTGTGGGTCCTTTCTCAGAATAATGTTTCTAAATGTATGAATAACAAAGGAGACCAATTCTATTGAAATGTCCAAATAATTTTTTTTAACAAATTTATAAACTCCAGGTTAAGAATATCTGCACTACAACCTAAATGGATTTGTGAAAGGACTTCCCTATAATAAAGAAATCACAGATTTCCCATATTTACATTTACAGTTGAATAAACTGACTATTAGAAAACTTATATGACTTGCCTAGGGTCAAAGCCTAGATATAAAACCAATCTTTTTGGCTTTACACCCAGTTCTACTATACCATTACACTACCGTGTTGCCATCCTTTCCCCATTAGAAGACCCAGCTTAGTACAATGTCTGGAACATAGAAACAGTTTGTAATTGATTGACTATTGAAAAAAATCAAAGTCTAAGCCATCTCCAATCTGGGCAGCCTAGTAATTTTATAGATAATCTATATATATATATATATATATAGTTTCTTGACCATCTTGCACAGTGAACATATCCAAACACATATACTGATGGTCAATAAACTCTTTCTCTGTATGTATATATATATAATATATTATATATATATAGTTTACTAACCATCTTATACAGTAAATACATATATATATACATCCATGTGTGTGTGTGTGGGGGTGTGGGTGGGTGTGTGTGCATATATATATATATATATATATATATATATATATATACATATATATATATATATATATACACAGTGTCAAAAATGAGAAATCTGTGATAGATGTGGGTATATATGTATATATGTATGACTTTTAATAGGTGGGATCTCAAAAGCCAAGAAAAATGCTGATAGAGAAAGATGGGAATTCTTTCCTTTATTATTAAAATTCAGAACTTGAACTTGACAATCCGGGCTCTTCTTTTCTTTGTATTTTTCTTTATTTTTCATATTTTTTGTTAATGTGACTGCTGTTATCATTTATTATAATAGCAGTAATGTTTAACATTCTTACATCACTTTATGGATTGCAAAATGCTTTCCATATATTATCTCATTTGATCCTCACAACACTCCTATGAGGTAGATGCTAATATTATAATCCACAGATTATTTATAGCTGAAGAAACCGAGATTCCAAGAGTTTTAGTGATTTACGCAGGAAATAAGATTTAAACACAGGTTTTTCTGATCCCAAGTCCAGTGTGCTATTATACCAAACTACTTCTCTAGCATATTGTTCAGTTGCTCACCAATTCCTTCAAGAAATGTCTATATAAATGTCGATATACTCATAGTACATTATTGTAGTTTGTTCCCAGCTTCCAAAATTCTTGGAAGACATCATTACAGTTTACCTGTCCCTATAATCCTGAGCATCTCCCAAGTACTTTGGGAATATTTTGTTTTGTTTTGTTTTCAGGTGCAAACACTTCAGGTGAACCTTCAGGACAAAAGAGGAAGAAACCTGGAGACCTAGTATATTCATCCCAAAATTCAATCAAATTATAAAAGCTGCTCCACAAACTAGATTTCTCAATATCCTGATGTTTCCCATAGTCAACCTTATACCATCAATTCACACAACTAAAGTAGTCATAAAAAGAAAATAAGGCAGAATTCTTATTCTCACAAGGTTTTTTGCTGTATTCATTTAATTAATTTAACAAATATTTGCTGATCAGTTAATCAGGTAACAAGCACTTATTAACCTCTTTTATATATGTCAGGAGCTATGCTTTCAATAACATTCAATGGCATTCCATGACAAGAAGAAAAGGAATGACTTCAAAGAATTTATATTCAATTAAGGAAGAGTCAGAGGAAAAAAACAAAAGGAGCATCTATAAATATAAACAAAACCTTGATTATCCAGAAAGTGGGGTTATTTCTGCTTTGTATCTTCTGCTCTTCCTGGTTTCAACTCCAGGAAGCAAGATGCTCATTCCAGGATAAACATATAAATTCTTCACTTCTAATCTTACTACTATGCTGCTAACTCAAGCTTCTTTTCTCTGTTTTGGGTGGGGCAGGGCTGGATGGTTGAGTACCCAACTCCTCCCAATGCCTTCCTATAGAGAGGGCAGAGACCGGCCTGGATGATCATTCCACTTTGCTCTGCCTGGTTTCATCTTCATAGAGCAACATGACCCCCAATTACGGTCCCTAGAGTCCCTTTACCCGCTTTCCTGCCTTTTATATATTAGATTATAAATCTCCTTGAGGGCAGGGATTATCTTTCTTTTTATTAATTGTATCCCCAGAATTTATCACTGTGCCTGGCACATAGTAGGTGCTTAATAAATATTTATTAGATTGAATTGAGGAAAGAATGAGATAAGTTCTTATAATTAGAAGAACCTGATGCAGAAAATAGTGCTTGAGATGTTTGATGGAACCCAAAAATTCTGAAATGGAAGTAAGGAGGGAGTACCTTCCAGACACAAAGATAATAATTAGAGTACTCCATGTGAAAAACAGAAAGAAAAATAATTTGGCTGGATCAGTGAGAGTAAGGAGAAAAGAAATATGTATTAAGACTAGAAAGATAGTAAAAGTCCAGGTTGGATGCCAAATGGAGAAGTTAATATTTGATACTGAAGGTAATAGGGAGCCACTGGAGATTATTGAGTAGGACAGTTACCTAGTTAGAGTTACCCATTAAGAAAAAAACACTTTGGTGGCTGTTTAAAGAATGAACTATTATGAGGAGAAAATTGAGCTTCAGAGGCCAATTAGGAATCCCTGGCAATAATCTAAGCAATTAGAATAGTAGCCATGTGAGTTGAGAGAAGAGAAGGTATAATAAATGCTGTTGTGGTTTGCAAGGGTGAGAATCTTGCCTCTAACACATACTAGCTGTGTAACCATAAGTTCCTGATCCAGAAATCATAGCACCCAGCACCTACTTTGTGTTGGGCACTGAGCTAAATTCTGGGAATATAATTAATAAAAAGAAAGGTAGTTCTTGCCCTCAAAAAAAAAAGTGGCACAACAGAAGTGTTTATGAGTGAGAGGAAGATTTGACTTTTACTTCTAGTCATTAAGGAAAACTTCATGGAAGAGATAGCATTTACATTAGGCCTTTAAAAATCGATTAAATTTCAGGAAGGAGGAATAATTTTCAGAACAAGGGAGCACTAGGAACAAAGACAAAAATAAAAAATATCTGGCACAGCTTGCAGGGAAGATAGTGGGTACTCAATATATTTACTTTGAATTAAATTGAACTGGAGGCACAAAGTGTGATGGGGAACTCCAGTTTGATTATTCTGGTTTATGTAGGAGATCAATGACAGACAAATTGAAAAGTTGACATCAAATATAGAGGCCCCTGAATGGACTTTATAATAATATATGTTATATAACATATATCCTATTATATAATGTATGCATAATATATGTTATATATGATTATTTGATAATAAAATAATAATAAATAGCAATTTAAAGTTTATTCTTCTTTATTTGGGGAATAAGGTCAGCAGGAGTGATGAAGGAGGTATGATTTTGATCTATTTGTGGATATGAGAACTCTCTCCACTAAAGCAGTATCAGCCACTTATCTATAAGGTATAATCTAAGAGAATTGTCTGTGATACTGAGAAGTGACTAGTCCAAAGTCATACAATTAGTACATGCCAGAACTCAGGTCTTCTTGCCCAAGGCCAGCCTTCCATGTTTGATTTAATTTGGCAGTGTTTATAATCTTTTTTTAAAAAATATATATTTTTACAATTTATAATTATATTAAATTGATTTTCTTTATAATTCCACGTGTTTCGTCTTATGAATTTAAAAAACATTATTTTGAGATGGGGTTCCTAAGTTGATGGTCAAAGAGGTCTGTGAGTCCCATACAATGTGCTCTAAACTATATAGTTTAAAGGACAGAAGATCAGGGTTTGGTTAGTACAGTTTCTGGGAATTCATTTTTCACTGAGAAAGTGTCAGTTGAGGATTCTCAATAATGCCATGTTGATTGGAGGATAGGGAAGAAAGATTGGCAAGTGTGAATCAAAATAGTTGCTTGATATATTCCTTGGTTCCAGGAAGTCAGTCTATACAGTCAGAATCTATTTCCTTTTGCAAGTTAGGTTTTGTTTGTCAATTCAATTTAACAAACATTGCCTGAACACCTCTTATTAAAATTTAAGGCTGGAGAGAAGAGGTCACATTGAAAGTCATTAACAGCTGTGGGACCTGGCCTAATCCAAAGCAAAACCCCAGTAGAGAAAAATAAAAGATGTGGGAGAAGAAAAGGCTGTTTTCACAGTTGAAGAAACATTAGATTTGTACTAATGTAATTTTAATGTAATGTAATTTTATAAACAACATTATAGGCTTTTTTCTTTTCTTTTTTTAAATTGAAGCTTTATTTTTCAAAACATATGCATAGATAAATTTCAATATTTACCTTTGCAAAAACCTTGTGTTTCAAAATTTTTCCCTGCCTTCCCTCTACCCTTTCCCTAGATGGCAATAATCCAATATATGTTAAACATGTGCAGTTCCTCTATACTTATTTCCACAATTATGCTGCACAAGAAAAGTCAGATCAAAAAGGAAAAAAATTGACAAAGAAAACAAAATGCAAGCAAACAACAACAAAAAGAATGAAAATGCTATGTTATGATCCACATTCAATTCCCCACAGCCCTCTCTCTGGATGCAGATGGCTCTTTTCATCACAAGTCCATTGGAACTGTCCTGAATCACCTCACTATTGAAAAGAGTCACATTGGTCAGAATTGATCATCACATAATCTTCTTGTTCTCTCATTTCACTCAGCATCAGTTGATGTAGGTCTCTCCAGGCCTCTCTGAATTCATCCTGCTAGTCATTTCTTACAGAACAATAATATTCCATAACACTCATATACCACAATTTACTCAGACATTCTCCAAATGATGGACATTCAGTCCAGCTTCTTACTACTATAAAAAGGGCTTATAGGCTCCTTTTTTATTTTAATAGTTTTTATTTACCAGATATATGCATGGGCAATTTTACAACATTGACAATTGCCAAACCTTTTGTTCTAATTTTTCCCCTCCTTCCCGCCCCCAGATGGCAGGTTGACCAATACATGCTAAATATGTTAAAGTATAAATCAAACATAATATATGTATACATGTCCAAACAGTTGTTTTGCTGAACAAAAAGAATCGGACTTTGAAATAGCGTACAATTAGCCTGTGAAGGAAATCCAAAATGCAGGTGGACAAAATTAGAGGGATTGGGAATTCTATGTAGTGGTTCATAGTCATTTCCCAGAGTTCTTTCACTGGGTGTAGCTGGTTCAATTCATTACTGCTCTATTGGAGCTGATTTGGTTCATCTCATTGTTGAAAATGGCCACATTCATCAGAATTGATCATCATATTGTATTGTTGTTGAAGTATATAATGATCTCCTGGTCCTGCTCATTTCACTCAGCATCAGTTGATGTAAGTCTCTCCAGGCCTTTCTGAAATCATCCTGTTGGTCATTTCTTACAGAACAATAATATTCCATAATATTCACATACCACAATTTATTCAGCCATTCTCCAATTGATGAGCATCCACTTAGTTTCCAGTTTCTGGCCACTACAGAGGGCTGTTATAGGTTCCTTTCTTGACTAATTTCCATTTTGCCTAAAAATATGCATCCCCTTTTGGAGAACTCAATCCTTACTCTTGTCCTTCTGCAAATGACGGCATCATCTATATCTTTATGATAAAAAAATTTTTTTAAGAAGTTAAGCTCTGCCAATAGTTAAGAATGAACTATAAGGATACCTGGGTTACCTTTAGGTTTGGGATGACACTGTGCTTCCACTTGAGCAATTTACCCTTTCATACAAACACTAGAATGTTTGCCAATTATTATATAATTGAAAAACTTCATCTGGGCATTTCACAATTAATTGTTTTTCTAATTGAGCAACAAGAAATACAGCTGAGTACACACACCAAAAAAATTCAATTTATTAATGAAAGTTCATTTTTTCTCTCTATTTTCTTTTGGTTTACTACTTAAATTCTATAATTAAATGATTCAAGGTATCTATCTATTACATCAGAAAATGAGAAATGAGTGAACTGAATATGTTCACATTTAATTGAGGGCTAACTCCAAAAATAAGAAATTTGACTAAACCATATGGAGCATATATTGAGAACATTGAGAAATAAATTAAACACTAAATATATGGTTGTCTCATTCAACAATACTAAAAAAATACTTAAAATCCTATATGAATGCTTGTTAATTCACAGAGTAATCACACTTTTACACTTAAATATAGATAAAGTAAAAGAGCTAGAGGGAACCTCAGAGGCCTCAATGGAGAAACTGAGGTGAAAGGAGAAGTGATTTGTCTGAGGCTGCATTGACAATAAAATGCCAAAATGGAGATCCAAAATCATGCCATGTGATCAATGCTATCAAAGGAATCTGGGAGGGCCCTCAAAGTTAGTGAAGTCCAAGCTCTCATTCTGTAGCTGAAGAAGATCAGAGAGATCCAAGGTCACACAGATGCTACACATTAGAGGTAATATTTGAACATAGGTCCTTTGATTCCAAAATTTGTATTCTTTTTATTTTATCACATAAGTAATGAAAGCTGAGGAAATGAACTAAAAAAAAAAAGGCATTATTATTATTATTTTTAATAGTTCAAGTTTAGCATAGTGCCAGGAATGTAGTAGGTGCTTAATAAATGCTTATTTACTGACTAACCTCTTGCAGAGGGAATTTTTGCATTTGGTTTAGGAGTAGGCTTAAAGATTTTGTAGAGCTCCTTTCAATTATTAGGTGCAAGATCCTATGAAGTAGGGGCAGCGAGGTGGCACAGTGGGAGCAGCCAGGTGGCACCAGGAGGACCTGAGTTCAAATCTGGTCTCAGACACTTAACCTCCTAGCTGTGTGACCCTGGGCAAGTCACTTAACCCCAGTCTCAGGGAAAAAAAAAATCCTATGAAATCATCTTTTCTTCTCCCTTAGGGAAAGGGAGACTAAACTTATGATTTCATAGGTGTAGGGAGCTTCTGGTGAGGAAATCTCCTTCTACTGCTGTAGGTGGCCACCTTCTTTACAACTTAGAATCTTTGGAGAGATTCTGCGAACCTTGAGAAATTAAGTGATTTTCCTAGTCACACAGCTCATCCTTAATGGTGATGACACTTAAAACCACTCACACTACATTGATTTTAGCTAAGGAAAAATAATTGTGTAGGGGCAGGCATCTATAAAATGTGTGTTCAGAAAATAGGAAGGAACAAATGTTCATTTCCCTGCAGTGGTAATAGTAGGAGTGATAGTAGTAGTAGTAGCAGCAGCAACAACAGCAGCCACAGCAACAGCATTTACATTCCACTTTAAAGTTTGCAAAAGTATTTGATATTTACAGGGTAGCCGAAAAAACAGCAAAATTTTAAGCTATTAAAGTTTTAAATTGCACTAAGACTTTTGAGATACCCTATGTCATATCATTTAATTTAATCCTTACAATAACCCTGTAAAGTAGGTATTATTGTTATCCCTATTTTATATATGAGAAAACTGAGCCTAAGCTTTTATGTGACATGGCTTGGATTATATAGCCAATGTGTCATAAGTAGGTTTTGAACCCAGGATCTTTCTAGATCTGAAGGAAGTTTTCTACAAGAGAATGCTTCTTATTTTCTTAGTTAAATAACCTGCAATCCCAAAATTCATTGATATGGGACTCTCTTCTTTGGTGAAGATCTACCCAATGAACTTACAGATTGATCTCTACTAATGAGTTTAAATATAATTTCAGACATTTACTAAGTGTCTGATTACGAGCAAGTCATTTAACTCTATTTGCCTCAGTTTCCTCACTTATAAAATGAGCTGAAGAAGGAAATGGCAAACCACTCTTTGTCCAGAAAATGTCAGATGGGATCATGAATAGTCGGACACAATTAAATAGACTAAACACCACCACCAAGAACAACAGACCCTACTTGACTTGATAAGCGGAGCATTATCCTAAGAATCATCCATATAAAGTCATTCTGGAGTTGCAAATTAATAGGCCCCACAGAGTAGTTGACTGCACATTAAACAACCTCTGGGGGAAATACCTGTTCATTCTTTACACAGGCACAAATCAATGAAGATTTCTTTTCCCAATAACTGTGGTGGTAGTGTCAGGTAGTTCATAGCAGATATATTCATTGTTTATTGAGCGGCCTGCCAGATTTTGAGACCACTTTTATAACAAACATGCTGATTTCATAGATCCCCAAAGTACTTCAGGAGGAAAAAGAAGTGGCTCCCCTCAGTGCTGTATTGGTAAAATTGAACAATACAGGGGGAAAAAATTACCCAAAACATAGTTTTAAGTTTAATTTGAATCATTAGCATTTTCTCCACCACTTTCTTAAGTCTAGACAATTAACAAAACAGTAAACTAAGCTCTGATTTGTAACATTTACTAATTCCCAATGTATAAATAACTCAGCATGAAAATATTACAATTGCCTTTTGATAAATGGTTCAAGGTAGCTCCAACTCACCTCTGCTCCTCCTTTACCTCAGATGCAAGGGTCATAGAACCATATTTTGTTGTTTTTCATTTTCTAAGAGAACCGTGACATCAGGGAAGTGATGCCATGGCATGCAAATAAATTGGCCTTAAGTGAGGGAGAGTTATGCAAAGTCACCTGCCTCATTTGCCCCTTCAGAGCCATGTCAAGATGACAGGAGATAGCCCTCCATGGAATCATAACTCGGGAGATAGAAGTCACCTCAGATGCAATACCTTCGTTTTACAGATGATGATACTAAAGCCTACTAAGCATTAAACATTTATACCATAGAGTGTGGGGCCTGGAATTAAGAAGACCAATCTTCCTTAATTCAAATCTGATCTCATAAACCTACTGGCTGTGTGACCCTGGACAAATCACTTACTCCTGTTTGCATCAGTTTCCTTATCTGTAAAATGAGCTAGAGAAAGAAATGGCAAACCACTTCAATCTCTTTGCCAAGAAAACTCCAAAAAGAGGTCACAAAATATTGGACACTACTGAAAACAACCAAATAACAGCATATAGATAATAAGCATCAGAGGATCTCTGATCCTCAAGATCTCTGACTCCTGAGCATTGAACTACACTGTACTATTGAATACTAAACTCATTCCACTATACTATTCTACTTTCCCTTTAGGAGCCCTCTTTTATAACATTTTTGTGTAGAACTCTAGAATAAAAACTCTCACCATTAAACTTAAACATATTACTATGCACATAGAACGCACCTAATTTTGATGAATTGCACTGAATTGAATTGATTGATTCTATTGACAGTAAAAGTTTAGATATATTCAGTGATAGACATGGATGAGATAATCTAAGTATCAGTAGATATTGACAGAAAATAGATTCTTTTGACTCTCAAGGAAATGGAAAAATGAGTTATCTAAAGTAAGATGCAAAGAGACAGTTCAGGAGTTAATGGATATTGTGTTCTTTCTTTGTCAGATTTGCTATTTTCTCTGCTGTTTAGAAAGTGGATGACTACAAAAGGTGCTGCTGGGAATATTTTGGAATGGATATAATACCACTCTTAGTAAAGATAGCACAACTGGGTAATAGAGAGTGGATACTGTAGTACAGTAATAAAATCAAATATTCAGTTACAAGTAAAGTTTCGTATTTAGTATTTTTTATAATACTGTTATGGAAATTCTTGTTTTATTCCATAAATTTAAAATAAAATGAATAAATAATTTTAAAATTTATAAATATGAGGAATTAGGAGAAACATGGGAAATTTATATGAACATAATACCTCTGTATAATAAACAAACTCCAAATAACAACGTATGCTATGACTATAATAATGTAAATGAAATGATCGCTAGAAAAAAGTCTCTAAGAAGCTGAAAAATTAGTAATTATCCCAGAGAAGAGATAATAGAAAATATCTCCCTTTTGCTTAGTACATCCATTGGCAGATATTTTAATCAGGTGTTAAGGCTTAACTGTTTTTCTTTGGTCCATGCCACATAAACACTTAACCTCAGTTTCCTCATACACAAAAAAGGGATAACTTTGTTTCTTTGTGAGGAAAAGGAAAGGAGAAGAAAAATCTGTAATGTAAAGATAAAAAATCATCAATCAAAGTGTGTTTTCTTTTTAAAGAAAGTAGAGGACCAATCTGCAAATAGTTATTTCTTTAAAAAAATTTCATTATAATATTTTACAATTGAAAATGGAGCCTTCTACCATACATCAGTAGTAGTATTCACCTAGCTCTTTTAACTGGTTTTCAGAGCTCAGAAACCAATCTCTCTAAAGTATTTGGGAGCCTGAGGAAATAGGAGTTCAAAGAGGCACACCTTAAGTTGCCTATTTGATGCTACTGCCTAGACTCCTGTGCCTTAGACTGTTTTTGAGTAATATTGAAATGGTAAATTCTGGGGAAATTTTTTTTAAAAGGGCATTGTTCCCAACCAGGCTAAGCTTCTCACTCAATTCTGAAAGGGACAACTGTGGAAACCTCACTTTTCAAATCCCCAAACTTCTTGAGAATGGCATTTTTCTCCCCGTTTCAATGCATTTATTTGTATTTATCTGAAAACAACCCAGTGGTGGCTTATTTCAGTGACAATCAAAACTGAAATTTCTAAAGGGTCCAGATTCCAGGGAGAGAGAGCGCTATTGTAGTGCTTGGTCCACATGCTTGACTTCTTTGAGAGGAAATTAATGACTTTGGAGACTGACATCTCTGGAGTCCATGAGAAATGGGTAATTTACAAATTTAGCAAATCAGAAAAAAATCTCTGTACAAACTCCAACATTTACAGCCCCCCCCCAATGAAAGACATATTGAAGGAGCTTTTGATTACCTAAATATCTATTTTGTTCAGCATTATAAATTATTTAACAGTAATTAAATGCCCAGAATGTTCTAGTTACACCAGATAGCATACAGAAAGACTAAATCTACATCCAGTGAGCTTATAAATACTGTATTTGCTTTATTATTGTGTGTGAGGTGCAGCATAAGAAGTTGGAGATAAGCAGAAACAAGGGGGTTAAGAGGTACAAAAATTCAAAAGTCACTGGGATAAAAGCAGTGCTTAGAAAAGCTAAGAGGCTGTGTGTCAGGAAAGAGGCAAGAGTGAGAAAGTAACATCTGGAGAGGAATAGTAAAAATTCTAGGATTTGAATATTTAAATTCTCTTCCTCTAAAAGGCAAGCTTTTCCCAGATGCCAGGTGGCCAGGGAAACAATTTCTGAGCTAGTATGGTAAGAAGAACGTCAAATCCATTCCTATTTTTCTCTTAAGAGCAAGGAAGGGGTTGTGAGTGGGAAGGCTTGGTATCTAACTCCAGATACATCACTTTTTAAACTTAACATTCAGGTAGCCTATCTGTAATGACTTATTTTCAAAGCCTTGCTTGAGATAACCGTGAGGAATCTCATATTTGATAACACGGTAACAAAGAGAAGTCACAGCCTGTATTGTCTGTACCAGAGTTTTTGAGCTTTTGACTCCCAGCCTAGTCCATTGCTGCCTCCTGTGAATATGAATGAAGGAGCCCCTTGTTCCTTCCTAGCTCTGGAGGCATAATGGAATGTTTACATTGCTAGGGACAGATTGTTTATTCTCTCCATTATTTGGTAGAGTAGAAACCTTTGCTTTCCCTCTCCCCCCCAAAAAAATGACAGCTGTCTACTTCGGGAAAGGAACTAATCCAGACTGGTAGACATGACCAAATCTTTTGGGCCTTTAGACATATGCCTTGCCAAGTCATCAAGTTCAGTGTCCTTGTCCTTTCAGGGCCAGTTTAGGGGCAAGGTAAATATTCTTATAAAGCTAAAGAATCTTTTATGAATATTGAAGCCTGCTTAATAGAACTTAAACTTTCCACAGAAATCCTATATTAATGTCCTACTTTGATGCCTTATCATAGTGTAGCACCATCCCACCTTCACAAAATGAACCTGAGATTCAAGATTTTCTGTGGGACAATATCCTCTCAGAATTATAGGATGAGTCCCTACTAATACATCTACTTTTTCATTATGCAGAAAACACAATCAGTTTAGTGCAAAAGCATTTAATGAAACACCATTGTACTGCTGTACCATGTACCATGTACAATGGAATATTCCCCCCAAAACAGAGTATACTCTCCCACAAATATACTCATTATCAGTGGGGAGGAAAATAAACAAGTATAGGGATCATGAAGGGGAAGAGACATAGGGAATATTTGTGGAGAGTGATTAGAGAACTGAGAGAGAGAGGAGTGATGGACTAGAGAAATACAGTGAAATGTATACTTTAAAACATGACCAGTGTGTGAGTATGTTCTGACTATGCTTATTGGTTGCAAGGAAGAGCTTTTCCTTGATTTTTTGCAGGAGGGAGCACTGAAAGAGGGAGACTAATGAAAAAATAAAAAGAGGGGAAAAAAGAAAAGGACATCAATGAAATATGTAAAATAAGGAATAGAATAGGGCAGAAGGTGTTTTAAGGGATGTCATAGACAAGCCGGATAGCTTTGAAACTATTTGGAAAAAAGAAAGAAACTGGATATAATGGAGTTCATGTTTTCAAAGGCAATTCTTTTTTCTGTTCTTTGAAGAATGAAAATGTTCATGTTTGTTGCTATTTGTTGAGTTCAGAAAAACAAAAAATTAAAATATAAAAATATAATGCTCCTAGTGGGCCACATCTCTGACAGTGAAAGATAAAATCTTCTGTGGATGTTTTTAAACTGCTCACAGGAGTTTTCGTTAAACATGGTATCTCCACCAGGTATTTTGCTCTACTGGGTTCACCGGGCCTCCTCCTTGCCAACTGTGGTGGTAATATGCTAAGTCTGCTTTTCACTGGGTGCAGTGTTGTTTATAGTTCTCCTACTCTTCAAGATGGGTAGACTAGCATTTCTGCTGTTCCTGCTCCTACTTGATTTCTACAGTGTTTCTTCTGGGCCTACAGTTCTTACCTTGCTGAGTCTTCAAGTATTTTAGGATATAAAGAAGTCTGGAGAGAACTCTTTAATTAGAATCTGTATACTTACCTAATAAAAGCCAGGCAGAGTATACCCAGTCTAAGATCAGACATATCCTTTCAATCTCTGTGTCTGGTTGGAGATCAAAGTTTTGTCTCCCATGTATCATTAAAGAAAGGCTCAGCCTCTCTACAATAGTGTGGAAGTAATGCCAGGTGTTTGAAGGCTGTGCTACTGGATCACAAACTAAGACTGTCTTATCAAACTGGAAAGGCTTTGAATATGGGTCAATAACAAGTTTTACATCTGTCATCCAGACTAATAAATTTGGAGGGTTTTTGCCTAATTGATCACAAATAGATTGTAATTTTCAAAGTTATTCTACCAAGTCACAGAGGGATTATATAATCTAACAGCAGAATACACACATGAACTCTAGAGAAATTATCCTATGATCTGCAATGCTGAAAGAAATGTTCACACAAAAATCATATATTCAACAAAGTCACAGTTGCCTGAAATATTCAAATATACAACTTCATTAGTACAGAATAGGGCCTATATAAAGGCTTATTCCCTTCTTCTCATGAAACTAAGTGGTCTTCTAAACAAGTAGATTTCAATTTCCCATTTATAAAATGGGAATAATACTTGCCCTATCTCAATCATATAGTTGTTGTGAAGGCAAGAAAAAGAATGTGATAGTTTTTTGAAAAAATAAAATCAAGTGCAAATACAGGTCATTGTTATTTAGAAAGACAAGAGTCTAAGAAGTTCATTTTTTCATTTATTAAAGACCTATGGTATGCAATTGGGAACAGTGCCCAATTAGGGGGGATACAACATAGACTCATCCTCAAGGTGCTTACATTCTTTTGAGGATGAAAGAGTAGGAGTGGATAGATCACAGATAAGTACAGGATGTCCCAAAATTCTTAGCACAATTTTAAGTTGTCCCAAATCCTACGTTTTAAACTGCACTAACACTTTGGGAACACCTCCAAATGGTAGAAAATATCTTGCAAAAGAGACACAAAAAGATTCATAAAAATACTCTATGAAACTTTCAGAACAGAGAGCAAATTGGAGGAAAGAGTAGAAGAAATCAGAGAAGATTTAATGGAGGAGGTGGCATTTGGAAGAGAATTTTAAAGAAAGAGAAAGATTTCAACATCTAGAGATAAGGAGGCAGCATTCTCCAGGCTGCACAAATGCACTGAGGTAAGGATACAGTTGTGGAACAGGTAATAATTCACTGGATCAGAGAATGAGAGAAGGGAAATGATGCAAAATAATGTGGGAAGAATAAATTGAAGCCAGATTATGGAGGTTTTTCAATGCAAAGCTAAGTTTAGAGTTTGCATTTTACCCTAGAGATGATGAGAAGCTAAGTAAATATTTCTGAGTAGGAAAACAGCATGGTCAGACATGTATATTGATGGAAGATTATTTTAACTACTTAATAAAGGGAAGATTAGAAATACATGCTAGGGCAACAGAAGACCATGACAATAGTTCAAGTGAGAAGTGATGAGAGCCTGAACTAGGGTGGTGGTTATGTGGGTGGAAAGGAGGAAATGAAATAAGAGGTACCATGGTCCAAGTATCAAAATAATTTGGCAAGTGATGGGAGTTATAGGCAATGATGTAGGAAGAAGAATCAAAGATTTAGAGCCTAAATGAGTAGGGAACTAATGAGATCATAAATAGGAACAGAAATTTGGAAAGAGCAGTAGATTTAGAAGGAGAGGATAAGAACAGTTTGGAACAAAATGATTTGGGGATGCCATATTAGATCATTCAAGTTTTAGATGTCAAAATATAGATCAAGCTACAGAAGAGGAATTCAAAAAAGAAGATTGTGTTGGATATGCTAATTTAGGAGTCATTTGTGTCAAGATGATGGGAGTTGAGGATTAGATCACGAGCTAAGAGAAAAGAAGACCCAGGGCAAAATTTTAAGGAACTTATAAGGAAGAAGCAGATGAACCAGAAAAAGAGATGGAGAAGGAACAGTCAAATATGTAGGAGGAAAACCAAGAGAGAGCTATGTTTCAGAAACGAAGGGAGAGGAACATCCAGAAGGGGAGGATGGGTAAGTGGTGGCGATTTAAAGTCTAAAATCCATGCCATAAAAATTCATTAGTATTAATTACAGAAGAGCGTGGTGTAAGAGAAAGAATCTCAATTATAAGAATCCTGGGTTGAATTTCAAGGCTTGACACTTAAAGACTGGGTAAATGACAATTGGTTTGGTCCAACATTGGTTTCCTCAAATGCAAATTGGGAATGTGGATCATTCTATTACCTACCTCATGAGGATATTAATAATTGTACTACCTAGTTCCCCAAATTGTTCTGAAAAAAGCACTTTGTAAATGTTAAAAATGTGAGCGATATTATGACAGTTCTTTCTGAGAACTGTTCTTTATCCATTGTTCGGTATAACCTTTGAGCAGATCTCTCAGTAATATTGAGTAAAAAGAAATAAAGAAAGAAAGAAAGAAAGAAAGAAAGAAAGAAAGAAAGAAAGAAAGAAAGAAAGAAAGAAAGAAAGAAAGAAAGAAAGAAAGAAAGAAAGAAAGAAAGAAAGAAAGAAAGAAAGAAAGAAAGAAAGAAAGAAAGAAAGAAAGAAGGAAAGAAAGAAAGAAAGAAAAATAAAATTGACCATTAAAGGATCTATTTTTAAGATTCCACCTTCCTGAATGAAGCTGCCTCATGGAGCTTTTAGCACACCTGATTTAGTATACTAAATGAGTTATGCTCTTCCTCTTCAGTGTGAGAATGTTCACATTTATCCAATATTGGGCTAAGCTTACTTATCATGTTATTTTAGCAACAAGCACGTAAACAGATCAATGATATGACAAATGCAACAATAAATTGTTTTCTCTTCCAGCCATCCTGTTAAGGTCCTGCAGAGAACTTGAATATCTCTCGTCGCATATGAGATCATTGATCTTTACTGCCCAGATGATGGATAAAAAACTAGACTGTTTAAGATGGGGCCATCAGGGCCCTCCAGTTTTGCTAAAATGAATATTGTCAGTGATTTGTGTCCTGTCTGTTGAGAAGATCTGTGTTATATTGAAGAACATTATAGATTTATTTGGAGAGAATATAGCTTCCATTTGTTTTAGCTTCTTAGCTATTAATCTTCAAGCCTCTTGGAGCAGGGCCAAATGATTAGATGAAATTGCTAAGAGTAAAAGCTTCTCAGTTCTATTCTTGACTCTACTCTCAATTTGGAGCTAAATGCTAGAGATTCAGATGCTCAAGGAATGTAATATACATATATTATACAATAAGCACAATATAATAATACACTATAGAGATAATAAAACTTATATTTCAAAATTACAAGAAGTAGTGGCATCTAAGACTGTTTCTTGTGACTGCCTATCTATTCTTTCTGACCTTATTCAAACTCAGAAGTATTGAGCATTCTATGCTGGCAGCCAAGTCCAAGCCTTCTTTGGGGGTCTTTTGTGGGTATTTATCACTTAACCAATCATAATTTATCCTGCCCTTAACTTGACTTTGAATGGTAGGTGTCTGATAGTGTCTACCTACCAAATGCATTAATGTATACAGATCATACACAATATATTTTGAGCTCCTTAGAATTTAGGGAGTTCTTTAAATTTGAGACACTGCGAACACATGAAGAAAGAAGAAACTGAGCAAAATAGTAAGTGTTACAGAACTAAATTCTCTTACAGTCAACAAACATTTATTAAGTGCCTCTTGTGTGCAAAGCATTGTGTTAGTTAAGCCCCTATTCTCATGAAACTACTCTGGCCCTCAGTTTCTCATCTATAAAATAAGGGACTTTCAAGTCAGAGTAAGTACAGCAGAAAACAATGGACATACAAATCATTGCAGATAGAAATAATTGTGTTTAGTGACACTTGTTCATTTTTTAATAAAAAAGTCCTTTAAAATCATTTTGAATTTGGAGTCAATAGCAGAACTTGAAGCCAGCTTTGATACCAGAGCTCTATACATTACATATTAAGCCATGATGCTTCTCACATCCCAGATCTCTAACTTATTGTTTATGAGACTATTGATAAGAAACTTTTGGGGACAGCTAGGTGGCACAGTGGATAGAGCAGCAGCCCTGAAGTCAGAACAACTTGAGTCCAAATCTGGTCTCACACACTTAATACTTTCTAGCTAGTCACTTAACCCCAGCCTCAGAAAAAAAAAAAGAGAGAGAGACAGACAGAGAGAGAGAGAGAGAGAGAGAGAGAGAGAGAGAGAGAGAGAGAGAGAGAGAGAGAGAGAGAGAGAGAGAGAGAGAGAGGTGATGAGGAAATCTTTTCCTCACCTCACCTCTGAGGCTACTTTCCATCCATTCCTTTTTTATCATTCTTTTTTTTCTTTTCTTTTTGAAGTCAATTTTGGCTAAGTGACTCCGGACTCTAGGGCTGATACTCTTTCCACTATGCCATCTTCAGTATTTCTCTTATATATATTGTCTATTTCATTAAAACATGAACTTCTTGAAGACAAGTTCTGTTTTGATTTTTTCTTTGTATCCCTGGAGCTTAGCACAATGTCTGGCAAATACACTCAGTAAATGCTGGTTCGTTGATAGTTTGATGGTCATGCATTAAAGGGGTAAACCCAATGTTATGATATTGGAAAAGATTGTTATTGGTGAGAGAAGGGTTTGGCAGGGAGATGGAGGTCATTTATTAAAGAAGTTCTCATGAAAGAGATATTTGAGTTTTATTTTAGAAAACAGATTTCAAAAGGTAAAGGTAAATAGTGAGGGAAGACAACCTGGTTATAAGGAACAGTGGGAAGCAATCCATAAAGTTGGCAAAGCACAAAGCATATTCAGAAGATAGAAGCTAATCCATTTTGGTTGAGTATGGTGTTCATAGATAAGAGTGGTATGAAATAAAAGTGGGCTGGTCATATATACCAAAGCACTCATAGCAACAAAAAGCTACAAACAATGCATTTGTCCATGGATTGGAAAAAGGCTGAACAAATTGTGGCATAAATGTACAATAAAATATAATTTTACTATTTGTTGTTCTGTCCTTTATGACCATATTTGGGGTTTCCTCAGCAAAGATACTTGAGTGGTTTGTCATTTCCTTCTCCAGCTCATTTTACAGATGAGGAAAGTGAGGCAAATAGGGTTAGGTGACTTACGCAGAGTCACACAGTTAATAAGTATCTGAGACTGGATTTGAATTTAGGAAGATGAGTTTTTCTGACTCCAGACTTGGCACTCTGTCTACTGTGTCACCTAGCTGTCTCTTATTTTACTTTAAGGAATAAAAAAATATGAGGAATTCAGGGAACAGGGACACTTACATGATATTAAATCAAAGAAAGGAGAACAAAATGCACAATGAATAAAATAGTAAAAACCCAACAGAACTCAAAATAAAATGAATAGTATTGGGTCTAAATTACTATAGAAAATGATATGCTCCTTTTTTCTCTATTAAAAGATGATCAATTCTAAGCATGGAATGGCTATTGCAGTCACTAAATCAATTAATCAACCAATCATGATGATTTCACTTCATTATTTTATTGTTTTTTTATGTAAGGTACTATGGGGATGGAGGATGATATTGAGAATCAATTATTGTTTCAGAACAAAATGCTTCAGTAAAATGTTATTAAAAAAAAAAAAAAGAAGAAGAAGAAATGAAAAGGTGATGCAAGGATAGAGAACTGGTTGTAAACCCAGGAAGACCAGAGTTCAAGTCTCACCTGATTAGTGTGCTAGATTAGGCAATAATCTCAGGATTTACAGAATAAGTACAAACTGCCCTGTTAGAAGGAATCCCTTCACTTGGGAACTATGTTATGAAAATAAAGGTCCAGTCAATAATCTCAATCCTAAAAGGAAAGAAAAGTAGAGTGATGACAGACTTAAATGGTGGGCACTAAACTTTACTTGGTAACCAATGGGATGCCTCTAAAACCTTTAGAGCAAAGGTGATCCATGACCATATATGTGCATGAGGAAGGCGGAAGGTTCGGTTCCCATTTGGCCAGGATCAGTCTTCATAGTCCATATCTGCCTAGTGGTGATGATCATAGAGTAATTTCTTTGCCCAAGCTGTTGAGGGCAAGGACAGTCTTTTTCAATTCAGGTTCCACAATAGATAAATATATGTTGAATTAATTAGCCAACTCATTCAAATTGAAGTGCAAATGATTGATAATGCTTAATGTGTTACCTCTCCCCTGAGCATTAGTATTTAAACAGGAGATAAAGCCTCCAAACAAAGGAATGACTGAAGGTCTAATCCTCAAACATTCTCAAACTGTGACAGGTCTTTTAGGAAGAAAGAGGGACCTTATTTATGCTCTGGAAGGTCACAACAGAAAATGGGTCAAAAATAGATAGAAATAATGGAGTTACAAGATAATATAAACCTACTAGGATTATTGTCAGGACAATTGTAAAAGGATTAGAGTAATACTTGATACATAGCTCCATATAAATGTTACCTATTATCATTTTCATTATTATCACTATTATTAAAGGGCAATAATAATAGCAAGCCAGAAAATAAATAGAGAGAAAAAAAACTAAGAGGAAACAATTACTAGACAGACAGATGAACAATGAAAATGGTTAAAATTTCTGGCAAATAGAAATTGAATGTAAGGCTAAATAGGTAATGAGGACTTTATTAACCAAAGCAAAAAGTTGATTCTGCCAAAAATCTTGTGTTCATAGATTTTTTTTTAATTTTAAAATTTATCTAATTTTTAATTTATAAAATAAAATAAGCGTTTCCATAACATAGTATAATAGAAAAGATGTTGCACATGAAATTGCAAATCTATTAGGTACAACTTGATATTCCTTTTAAATATATGTTATCATGTAAATTTCTTCTTTTTCTTTCCTCCCCCCTAGTGATGGCTACCATTAGATATCCTTCCTTTGTAGTTAATTTAGGAATTTATGATAGAATAGAATAAGATAGATATAATAGAATAGAATAGGATAGATAGAATAGAATAGAATCGAACAGGAACTTAAAATTGAAAGGGCACTCAATGATCTTTAGTCCAGTGGTTTCAAACTCAAATAGGTGAGTACTTTTGGCCTTCATATTGACTTAGAAAACCATAAGTAAGAAGTATCTATGTTATGTTGTATTTTTATTTATTTTGGTAAACATTTCCCTATTACATTTTAACCCATTTGGGGTGGCACTGGGGAGTTTTGTGGGGCATAAGCAGGGCTATGAGTTTGACATCTCTGCAATCCCTCCCTAAAATGCAAATTCTATCTTTAGCATTCTTGGCAAGCAGTCATCCATCCTATGTTTGAAGTGCTGGGGAACTCACCACCCTAAAGGTCACCCATTCTTGGCAAGTATTTCCTTTTGTCAAGTCAAAATCTGTCTCCCTGAAATTTCCAAACAAGACTCCAGTTCTTCTCTTTGAAGCCAAAAAGGAAAAATCAAATTCATCTTCCACAAGCTACTTTTTCACATATTAAATTATGTCCCCTGTTTTCTCTCCTCCAACTAAACATCCCCAGTTCCTTCATCCAATCTTTGTCCAATATAATTTCAATGTTAATTATCACTCTGGTTGCCTTCTTGAGGATACTATCCAAGTTGTTCATGTCTTTTTAAAATATAGTACTCAGATCTAAATAAAGTACGTGTCCCAAAAGTTTTAGTGCAGTTCTAAGTTATTAAAGTCTCAATTTATTTCATCTTAAACATTCTAATAAGATTTTTGAAATACCTCATACTCCAATTGATGAACCCGCAAACTCCAGCTTCTGGGATAAGAACTCACAAAAATTTCACAAAAATTGCTGAGAAAACTGGAAAATGCTATGTTAGAAACTCTGCATAGACATACATCTAACACCCATACCAAAATAAGGTCAAAATGGGCACATGATTTAGGCATAAAACATATTACCATAAGCAAATTAGGAGAGCAAGGAGTAGTTTGCCTATCAGATCTTTGGAGAAGGGAGGCCAAAGAAGAACTAGAGAAATGTAAAATGGACAATTTTGATTACTTTAAATAAAAAAGGTTTTGCACAAACAAAATCAATACAAACAAAATTAAAAAGGAAGTACAAAGCTGGGGGCTATAATAGACAGTGTTTCTGATAAAGTCCTCATTTCTAAAATATATAAATTTATAAGAATACAAATCATTCTCCAAATAATAAATGGTCAAAGGATATAAACAGATAATTTTCAGATGATGGACTTAAAACCATCTATAATCATATGAAAAAATGCTCTAAATCACTATTGATTTGAGAAATGCATATTAAAACAACTCTGAGATACCCACCTCATTCTCTCAGATTGGCTAAGATGGCAGGAAAAGATAATAATAAATGTTGGAGGGGATGTGGGAAAACTAGGATACTAATACATTGTTGGTGGACTTGTGAATGGATCTAACCATTCTGGAGTGCAATTTGGAACTATGCTCAAAGGGCTATCAAACTGTGCATACTCTTTGATCCAACTGTGCCAACACTAGGTCTGTATCCAAAAGATCTGTATCATAAAAAAGGGAAAAATACCCAAGTGTGCAAAATGTGAGTAGCAGCCCTTTTTGTGGTAGCAAAGAATTGGAAAATGAATTTGGGAATGGCTGAATAAATTATGGTATATGAAAGTAATGAAATATTATTGTTCTATAAAAAATGATGAACAAGCTGATTTTAGAAAGGCCTGAAAAGATTCACAGGAATTGATGCTGAGTGAAACAAACAGAACCAAGAATACATTGTGCACAGTAACCGCAAGATTGTATGATGATCAACTATGAAAGACTTGGTTCTTCTCAATGGTTCAGTGATCCAAGGTAATCCCAATAAACTTTGGATGGAAAACACCATCTGGATCCAGAAAGAGAATTGTGGAGATTGAATGTAAATCAACTATGCTGTGCTCATTTTTTCCTGTTTTTTTTTCTCTCATTTTTCCCTTTTGTTCTGATTTTTCTCTCCCAACATGATTCATAAAAAAATGTGTATTTATAAAGTTAATATATATGTGTAACCAGAAAAAATAAAACAATAAATAAAAAAACTAACCTAGTGAAATTCAAAAAGATTCATAATTAGACAGTGGACCACTGGGTAAAAGTTTTTCATTCCCCAAACCCATGAAAATGATGGGGTTGCAATCTACATGCATAGTCAAATTAATTATATGGATGAAACTTTAGATCTCTGAAGCAATAAATAAATTTCATCCTATTGACTTTAGCTCACCACTTTAGTCTTGTTGTTGGTGATAGTTTTTCTCCTTTCCTACATTTAGTGGATTAGCTATTCATTCCAGTTTAGTGTTGTCTGTAAATGTCATAATCACTCCATGCAATATAATAAAAACAACCTTGATCTTACACTAAAAAATGCCTGCATTCCAGTCTCAAGTCTGGATTTTATTAGCAATGTGACCCTGATCCCTAAGCATCTCTAATCCCCAATTTCTTTATTTCCAAAATGGACATAATGGTATTGGGTTTCCCACTGCTGGTGGTCTTAGGGCCGAGTCTGGCTTGCTACTTGGCAGGGGTCTTAGAGAGGGGATTGCTTTTCAGATACAAGTTGTTCTACATGGCCTCTGAGATCCTTTCCATCTCTAGAATTTTGTAATACTTGAGTCATTTCCTACTCCCAAGATTGTTGAGAGGAATCTAAGAATTTCAGTGTTAGGGCCTAAGTGACTAATCCAATTCCTATCTAAAAAAAAATTCCCTCTTCAGTATGACGAACCCACAAATGGTCATCCAGTTTTTAGTTGCAAGTTTCCCATTACTTTTCAAGGCATTGCACTTAGCTATTGTATAACTAGTTTTTAGGAAATTTTTCCTGACATCCAGCTTAAATTTGCCTCTTTGTAACTTTCACTCACTGCTCCTAGCTCTCTCTTATAAAGCTGAGCAAAATAAGTCTAATCTCTCTTTCTTGTGATGGCAGCATTCCAAAGACTTGAATCAAGTTCTTCTGGACAATCTTCATAATAGCCTAAATTTAAGGCCCTGGGACATAATTCACTTCATCAATATCTTTTCTAAAAGGTGGCTCTTCAAACTAAACACAATGTTCTATTTGTGGTCTGACTAGAGCAAAGTACAGCAGGGCTGTCATTTCTTTATTCCTGGATATCATTCTGTTCATTCACATTGAATTCATAGTTTACTAACCATTCCATGCCTTATTTTAGATGAATGGCTATTTAGACATGCCTCTTCCTTTTAACTTGTGAATTGAATCTTGAGCCAAAGTTAAGATTTTACATTTATCCCCATTAAATTTCATCTTATTTGATTTGGTTTAATTTCATCCTGCTAGTATCTTATATTGACAGCTCACCCTTGTAGCTGCAAATCTGATCTAGGTCATTGATAAAAATGTCAAAGATCAGAGACCTAAGGATAGATCTCTGAAATACTTCCCTGAAGATCTTCCAAAATGACATAAATCCATTAACAAACTATTCTTAGAGTCTATCCATTCAAACAACCCAAAAATTCAATTAATAGTGTTATCATTTAGCCCACAATTCTCTCATAAGAAAACATGAGAGACTATTAAATGCTTTGTCAAAACTTGGACAAATATTTTTCTTATCCCCAGATTTGCAATTCCAATACAGCTATGTTAACTCACTGTGCTTACTTTTCTAAGTATTCACCAATTATCCCAGTATCACCAGATTGAAAAGTACTTTGAGGAGTGTGGTATAAGATGTAAAAAAGATGGAAAAGGTGGAAGGAATAGGTTATGAAGGCCTTTGAATAAAAAATAGAAGATTTTATGTTTTATCCTGAAGGTGATATTAGAATTGGTTGAGTAAGGGAGTAACATAGTCAAACCTCAGCTAAGGGGAAAATGAAGTGATCATTACAGGAAGTAGAAATTTGTGGCAGGCAACCAGCAAGTCATTGTAATAATCCATATATGAAGAGAAAAGAGCTTGCACTTGGATGGTAGCATTGTCAGGGGATAAGGGGAAGTATTTGAAACATGTTATGACAGTAAAGTCAACAGGTTCTGGCAATGGATTGGATATGAGGTTTTGGCAATGAATTGGATATGAAGTGAAAAGTGTGAGAGAGAGTGAGGAGTTGAAGATGCAGAATGTGAGCTTGTGTGCCTTGGAGTTTGATGGTGATTTCCATCGTAAAAGGGAAGTTTGAAAAGGTATTATTCAAGAACCAGAAGATCGCTGTACACTTCAATGCTGCATGAAGAGGTATTCTGATGGAAGTGGATATCTTCAACATAAAGAAGATCCAACTCACTTCCAGTTGATCAATGATGGACAGAAACAACTACACCCAGAGAAGGAACACTGGGAAGTGAATGTAAATTGTTAGCACTACTGTCTATCTACCCAGGTTACTTATACCTTCGGAATCTAATACTTAATGTGCAACAAGAAAATGGTATTTACACACATGTATTGTATCTAGGTTATATTGTAACACATGTAAAATGTATGGGATTGCCTGTCATCTAGGGGAGGGAGTAGAGGGAGAGAGGGGATAATTTGGAAAAATGAATACAAGGGATAATGTTAAAAAAAATTACTCATGCATATATACTGTCAAAAAATTATAAATAAATATCTTTATTTGGTTCAAAAAAAAAAAAAAGAAAAGAAAAGGTATTATTCAAATACCCTTCTCAAAGCCAGAGAGAAGAGAGTATCAAGGAGAATGGAATGATCAGTGGTGTCAAAGGCTGCAGAGAGGCCAAAAAGGGTAAAGAATGAGAAAGGGCCACTAGATATACCAACTAAGAGATGCCAGGACCATGGGAAGAATGTCCCAGTTCAGCACATCAGAAGGTTTCCCTGATCCCATCCATTACAATTTAAAATTAGTGAAGCAGTTAGGCAGAATACAGGGGGCAAAGCTTCAGATCTTGACTCAGGAAAATCGAAATATTTAAAAGTTGTGTAAACCTAAGCAAGTCACCTTTCTTATCTGTAAAATGGGGATAATAATGACACCTATCTCACAGGATTCTTGTGAGGATAAAATTAGAACTTATTTGTAAGATACTTTGCAATGATTAGAAGTGCTCTATAAATGCTAGCTATTTTTCTCATTATTTCAGTATTTTAAAAAGAAACCTTGTAATCTACAAAATAGACAGTCTTTACCAAATCATTTTAGTTTGCTGGACTTCAGTTTCATCTTCTGTAAAAATGAAGCATTAATTTTTGATTTCCTTCACAGGCTAAATGTACACTATTTCAAAGTCCGATTCTTTTTGTGCAGCAAAATAACTGTATGGACAAGTATACATATATTGTATTTAATTTATACTTTAACATATTTAACATATATTGGTCAACCTGCCATCTGGGTGGGGGAAAGAGGGGAAAAAATAGAACAAAAGGTTTGGCAATTGTCAATGTCGTAAGATTGCCCATGCATATATCTGGTAAATAAAAACTATTTAAAGAAATGAAACACTAGCTAGATCATTTCTAATGGTAAATATAGTAAGCATTGTGCAGTCCTTTGGTTTTATGGTTGTCTGAGCTGAGACCTCGAAAATTATTGGGAAATGAGATAATAGTGAGCCAGAGAAAAAGAGGCCTTAGCCAGAAGCTAATTTCAAGGAATAGATTATTTGTTAGAAGAAAGAATAGAGCCAAGTTTCTGAAAGTCCCCCATAACATGCCTGTACCCTGTCATGTACAACCTATAAAAGCCAGGAAATACCTAATGAGATTTGTGGAGGGTATACTGATCACTCAAGTTGTTCTACACTTTAGAACCTAAAGGGATATCATAGCTTTATTTGTCCAGGGAAAAGAATTTGAAATAAGATTTCATATATTTAAGTTTTAAAATATTTCTTAGGGAATAAATTTTGGTATTCATTAGTAATAAATAATAGTTGAGATTTGAATACATTTCAATGTTTGCAAAGAACTTTGCATATATTACCTTGGAACCCCAAAAATCATCTTGTAAAGAATGAATAATTTTATATATGAGAAATTGGATCTCAGAGAAGGTAAATGTCTTAACTGCGGACATACAGCAAGAAAATGTCAGAAGATGAATGTCAACCCAGGTTTTCCTGACTCCAAATCTAGCTTAGCATTCTATCCATCAGTTGTCCTAAGCATGCAGATGCTTAGAAGGGTAGTTTGATAAAGAATAAAACATCCTTTTTGAATGCCGATCCAATTATTTTTTAAATCTTTTCACGTGTACCTTAGGGCAGACCTTTAGCTAAGAACTATATCAAACTAGAAAGGCATTTGAAAAAAATCCTTCAGGAAGAAAAGGCATTTGAAAAATGAAACAAAGAAGTAAATATCTTCATTTACACATCTTCTTTCACTGGGCACTGGATCAAGAAAATTAAATCAATAGAAGCTCACAATTTAGAAAATCAAAAAAAGGAGAAATTTAGATTCATTTTTTTTACCCTCTGGGTTAACCTTCAAGAGGGATTAACAGGAGGAAAAAGAGATGGCTTGGCAATCTACCTAGGAACAGGAGGTGGTTCCATATGGGCAGAAAGCAGAGAAGAATATAGAAAAGTAGCTGTATTTCAGCCTCTTTCCATAACTATTCACACTTTGCTCCTATCTTGTAAATAAGCATAAAGATTTACTAATTTTTTTAAAGTACCCCATCCTTCACATACTAAGAAAATATTGGAATTCTAAAAACAGATGAAATCAGTGTTACATGGCATAGATTACTGTCTTCCTTGGGTAAATTAGTTTTATATATACCTGTATAATTGTTGATTTTTTGCCTAATTAATTCTTGGAAAAGTCTCTTTCCAATCATCTTCCTCCTTGAGTTTTCTGTATCATTGCACTCAACTGACCACCTATTTTGTAAAAGTGACTTGATTTTTCTAATACTAAACTCTTTCAATTTTTTCCCCTAACCTTCTAACCATTTTCTGTCATAGAATTATAAATTTGGAGCTTAAAGGAATAAGCCAGTATAGAGAGGGGTCGGCTATTATAAAAGAGGAATCAGCTGGTATTTAAATAAAGAAATTGAGGGCTAAGGGGGTTAAAGTGATTTGTCGAAGGTCACTTAGATTAATATCTGTGTGGTAGTCAAGGTTTCAACTCAAGTCCTTGTGAGTCCAAATCCAATTTTTTTTTTTTTTTTGGTCTTTTCTGTAGTCTCTTCTTTCTCCTACCACTTAGCTAGTCATAATTAAAGCCTAATACAAAAGAAAATAGGATTCAGAACCAGAAAAATTTGAGTCCACGACCTTATTTTACAGGGAAGGGAATCTGTTATTTGCTAAGGATTTTATAAACATTACCTCACAGGATTCTCACAAACCCCCTATGAGTCCCATAGCTAGTAAGTTTCTGAGGCTGGATTTTCCTGACTCTAGCCTAATACTCTTTAACTTGTGCAGTACTTTGCTGCCCAAGGAGATCCAGGATGTGAATTTGGTACTTTCTCCAGCTGCCTATTCTCTCTCTACATTCAGTCCCTCAGATGCAGAAGCCTCTGTCCAGTACCTATAGGTGAACACAATTACAAAAATTGGACATAAGGAGGGTTTTTAATGGTACAATTCAGATAGGCAATGTTGGATCTGACTATTCAGTGATCATTTGTTCACTCCTTCAATTCTGGTGCAAGTTCTTTGTGGGGCCTAGAGTAACATAAACCCACAACCTAAACCACTAATACCAACTCTTGAAGGGAATGAAGACTCAGCCTCATCATCTATGCCCTTCGATCTCTACATTCCAGATTTTTAATGCCCCCAAGTATATACACCAGCCTGGAGGAGTTCATCAGGCAATACCACAGTGTAAGCTCTGTGAGGGCAGGAATGAATGAATTGTATTTTTTTCTTGTGAGTCTGTAGCTCTAGAAACTTGAGTCCATTCTAGGGATTTAGACAGCCATTCTTTTTATAGTTCAACCACTCTGCATATTCAGATAAGATTATCTGGTATAGTTCCCATAAAATGACTCACTATTTTTCCCTTGGAACTTAGTTTGGACCCTCAGCTAAATGAGAACGTCCAACTTCTCTGGAAATATATCCTGTTTTTAGTCAGAAGGGCCAAAATGTTTTTTGTTGAATCCCTTCCCACTTCTGGACATTATGATTAAGCATCCCTTTCCCTAATGAATCAAGACCTGAAGGGGAGTAGAAATAATTCACCAATCTATTCTCTGGAGGCATTTGGGTGAAATTAGTCAACTCCCATCCCACAGAATTTGAGAATTATGTGATGAAGGGAAAAATTAGAGAAACAAATATTTATTAAATACCTACTATGTGCCAGGCACATACTAAGTGCTTTACAAATATTATCTCAAAACTAAGGATGTGATGAGACAATTTCAAACTGACTTTCAAGAGCTAATTATTAAATTTCAAATTTAATACAAATCAATAATATAATATTACAAATATTATATTATATATAATAATACAATAAAATAATACAAATCAAGGTTTGATTATTCTCTAGGCTTAAAAAAGTGATGCAGAAAATATTAAAAATGCAGATTAAATATAAAAGTGATTTTGCTCCTCCTTTTTTTTTTCCTCACAGAGTTGTTAAATACTCAGCTGGGTGGAAGGGGCCTACCTTTGTAGTTGGCTAATCCAAATCCCCACTATAATATACCTACCAAATAGTCATCCAGACTCTGCCTAAAAATTCTGAGATGGCAGATTCTTCTAGAAGACTTTCAAGGAGGTGGGACATACCACCTCTCCAGGAAGCCCAGTCCACTTAGGACTAATTTTTAGGAATTTAGTTCTAATTTTTAGGAAGTTTTTATGATAGACACCAAGGCTTAAATTGCTACTTTCATCCATTATTCCCAATTCTGCACTCTGGAACTAGATAGAATAAATCTAATTATTTCTCCTGAGAACAACTTTTAAAATGCTTGAACACAACTATCATGTCTTCTCCACCATCTAGTTCCCAACTTAATTTTCTTGAGGGTTAAGCATCCCCATTTCCTTCAATGAATCTTCATGCAATCAAGATCCTTCACCACTCCAGACACTACTCCATGTCCTCCAGACATGTCTTTCTTAAACTGTATTGCTCAAAATGAAACATGATATTCCATGTTGGGTCTGAGGAGGGCAAGGATACAGTGGTACTCTCACCTTCCTGTTCCTAGATTCCCTTTTAATGCAGCCCAAGATCAAATTAGCTTTTTTTGGCTGCTATACCACACTACTGACTCATATTGAGCTTACAGTCCGCTGAAATCTCCAAATCTCTTTCTCAGCTGAAGTTCTGTTCCCAGAGGATCCTAAATATACGTTTCCTTTAGGCTTGTCTATAATTTTCCCTAGTCAGCTCCCCAGAAAGAGAAAGTAAAAACCCTCTTTCAGATTAAACAGAGATATAGTAAAAACGTTTTTCTTATCATAACATTACTCTTTTGCTCAAGAATCTACAATTACTCCCCATTACCTACTCCAGGACATTAAGATTTTTGCTAGACTTTCAAAAGTCCCTATAATTTGGGCTTATTCTACTTATTTAACTCCTTACTCCAACCACATTAGTCTCCTCATTGCCTTTTCCCATCTCTACCTCTTTGACACCTAAAATTATTTTTACATATATTATCTCATTCATTTGAAGCTCACATCAAACCTGTAAAGTAGATACTGTCATTATTCCTATTTTGCAGTTGCAAAAACTGAAGCTCAGACAGCTTAATATCAATTCAATTCTTCATTCCTCTGTGCATTCAATTTCTTTCCTCACTTCCATTTTTTTTTTAAATCTGATTTCCCTCAGAGCTCAACTCAAGCATGACCCTTTTTAAAGCATCCCCCTAAGCTGCTAGTATCTCCCCTCCAAAATCACCTTGTATTTACTTTTTATAGATTTTGCATTTCTCCATCCATTTGATAATTCACATGTGGATGGTTGGACCATGACTATAGAGCTTTATCAGGAGACTGAAATGCTGCGGGACTGATGCAAGCAAGAGCTTCTGAAAGACCTCGCCATCCATAGAGAATCCATCACTTCAGACTGAACTGGATTTCCTTCATTACAGAGGTAAGCATCTTAGGTGAGCATCTGTCCATCCACCCTGATGTATGCCTCAGCAGATAATTATGTTCTGAGGGTTATTGAGCAGTTGTTTCATTGATATATCTTTCAAAGGAGCTGGATTGATTCTGATGTATGGGGATGAGATGATTTGTTTAAAAGATCCTGTAAGGTAACATTTTATTCTGTTGAACTGACTTTGCAGACAAGAATTGTCTGGGATGATTTTTATATTTCAGGGCGCCTAGTACAGTGGTAGATATTTAAAAAGGGGCTCATTAACTTCCAGCTGGTTGATTAATTACTTCTATGAATTTTATCTTTAATGCTTAGAAAAAATCAAGCAATCAGTGACCCCCCTCACAACACAAGAACACAAAAGAGGCCTTTTCTCTTTAAGCAGATGGCATCAACCTGTGGTTTTGTTTTTATTTTTATTTTTAAATCTAGGATCTATCTGCTGTCTGCTCATGCTTCTGTGAGTCTAATGAGGGGATGACTGGGCTGTCTCCCTCTGTATACAATGCAGGTTTATTACAGGATACTAGAAAGTGTCTGTTCTTTGCCATTGGTAAACAGTGAGTCACTGACTGAAACATGATGGAAAATAAGATTACTGAGCATTTATACATAAACAAGTTTGTTTCTTTTAGCCACGACAATGATTCATTTTGAGCAAAGGGCTAGAATTTCTCCTCCCACCAGATCTAACCTGTATTTTCTTGTATTTTCTGTCCACTTCTTCTAGGTCAGTTTGGGTAAACAGCTTCTTATAGAGAAATTGTCCAGGAACGTTTGTATTTTTAGATAGTCATTTAAATTAATACAGCTTCACACTTGGGGTTCTGTTTGATTTTGCTCCTCCTTCCCCCCCCCCAATTTATTTTCATCATCAAAACTTATGCTGCAGTTTCTTATTACTGTTCACTCTGTCAATTTTAGATGCCTGGTTAGCCTACACACAGTGGTCCTCACACTTTTTAAATAGGGGCCAGTTCACCGTCCCTCAGACTGGGAGGGCCGGACTATAGAAAAAACAAAAGCTCCCACTCTGTCTCCGCCCCTCAGCCCATTTGCCCTAACCTGGCGGCCCGCATAAACATCCTCAGTGGGCCACATCTGGCCCGTGGGCCATAGTTTGAGAACCCCTGGCTACTGTATGATCAGCATATGAATAGCACAGTTGTGTGATAGTAAATAAAGTTATTTGGTGGCCCAGGAGCTATCAAGAAAGCCAATTTCCTTACATTTTTAGAACCCTAAAGCTGAATCTTTGGATTCAACTAGTCAAATACTCAAAACTTAGAGATGTAAAAACTGAACTCAGAAGTGATTTTACTTATTCGAGGTTAAGGAGATAATTAGTAGCAGAGCCAAATTTTCTAAATTTGCAAATTTGCTTTCCTTATTCTATCTCTTTTTCTTTACTATATATTCTTCCATGTTGTCACAGGAATTTAAATTCTTAGCCTCCAAATTAAGCTTTATCAATGAACTAGCTTCCATACTGCCTGTCTAGATGAACATTTCTGTCTTAACATTTTTTAAAGTAGCATATAACTTGATCTCTTCCTTTTTCATCATCTTTTTCTCCCTTGTATAATAGCCTTTCTTCTGAATTAGATGATAAGCTCTTGAGGGCAGGCCCTGTGTTAAATCTAACACTAAGCTTTTCCATCATCGATATTTCATAAATAAATGTTTGTTGAACTGAACTGAATATGAATTGTGCCTCCTTTTCTGCAGCTTTCTGGCTTGGACTAGAGATGCTGGTTCTTTTGATATAATTATGTCCCATCTCAAGGGAAAGATCAAAGATGACTGTCTCTGGGAGACAAAATAGTCCAGTAGAAAGAGGACATGAATCCCAATTCTGACTCTGTCGTCTGCTGCCTGAATGACATTCGACAATTTTTCACATTTCTTGGCTTCAGTTTGTTCATTTATAAAATGAGAAGGTTGGAGCAGTTGGTTTCTATGAAATTTAGTTATGAAACTAACCATGATTAGATAAAGAATTCTCTCTGTCCTTCTCTCCCTCTCCTTTTTTTCCTCTCTCCCCCCTTTCTGTCTTCTTTTCCCTCCCTTCTTTCCTCCTTCCCTCCCCCCATCCCTCCTTTCTTCTCTCTCCCTCCTTTTCTCTGTCTCTCTCTTTTACTCTCTCTTATTTTCCCCATCATAAATCCATGAAAATAGCAAGTTAACTAACGACAGCAAAAACAGTTAGATATATTCCAAAGTGAAATGGGTAGCCTCTGAAATTAATTTCATGGGAAATTATTGTCATTGGGAGCCACATATGGATGATCACTTGGAAGATATATTAGAGGAGAGAATATTTTTCATGTCTGAGATGGACTGAAATCCTGTGATACTGCTATTCAAATGGGGCAGCTAGATGGCACAACGAATAGAACAGTGGTCCTGAAATTAGTGGTCCTGGACTGTTCTTCATGAGTTCAAATCTGGCTTCAGATACTTTCTAGGTGTGACCCGAGGCAAGTCATCTTTTTTGCCTCAGTTTTCTCATCTGTAAAAAGAGCTGGAGAAGGAAATGGCAAGCTATACCAATCTCTTTGCTAAGAAAATTTCAAATGGGCTCACAAAGAGTCAAACATGACTGAACCACAGAACTTATTCAAATGCTTAGCAATTCATAAAGTGATTATTTTATTTTTTGCTGCAAATCCAGGTAGAGCTACAAGACTTCAGTTAAAGTGCCACTCCTATTTGCTGCCTGGGTGACCTTGGACGCCTTATTTAATATCTTTGGGTTTCAGTTTCTTTTCTGTAAAAATGAGGTCTAATGATGACCAGTAGAGACGCTCCTTCTAGAATAAAGTCAAAACTTTAAAAAATATCAGCCACATTACAACATATTAGTAAGAAGCAACCTGCTTCTATGATAAAATACCAGCTAGGTCAATTAAATTAGCTAGTTGGCAATCCTATCCTATACTGAGATCTATGGAAAGGGTTTATACTCTTGAACCAGCCTGGGAAGATTTCCCAATTTTCCCAAGGGTTCTGGTTCTCAGAACAGAATCTAATTTTATTAGGAAAGGGGGTGGGATGAGTTTAGCTTACACTTTACTTCCTTCTCCCACCCCAAGGAAATAAGGGTTCTCTCCCATCTCTGTCTGGATATGAATTTGGCCCCATGACAGAATCCAGGATCCTTGCCAGCTATTTCCAACTAACTGAGTATTCTTTCCTTCCTTCTTCCCTAACAAAGTTTAAAACATTTCCCTGGAGGTATTAGTGACTGTGTTTGCATTACTTTGTAGTCAACAGCTGTTCCCCCCAACCCCCAGTGCAAGGATCCAGCAGAGCTGTTCTTGGTTTGCATCTTACTTCCCTTCAGTGTTTGGTCTGAAGTTCACATTATTAGGATAAACCATGTGGGAAGTCTCATAGCCTCATCAATTAGGAAACAGCAGCTATTAGTTCTTTTCTTCACTCTCCCATAGTTTCTAAGTTACAGTCTTGATTAGAAAGGGAAGAAATTCTGAATTATGTAATATGAATGATTTGAAGATTATTATTGTAATCAAACTACTTTGTAAATTAGAAAGCTGTGTAAATTAACTTTAACTCAGTAGTTTAGGGTAGAGTGAGAAGGAATACTAAAATCCTGCTTCATCTTTATGAAACTAAGAGCAAATTCCAGGCTCAAACATGAGACTTTCCCTCTGCCAGAAAGTTGCTATGGCCTAAAACCTGGAAACAGAAGGTGTCAAGTAGAATATGTACTGATGGGGGCTTATAGCATGGAAAGCTTCAGTTATTTCTGCCAAGAACTGAAACTAGATCTTCTCAAGATTATCTTCACAAGATAATCTTCAGAGAAGGAAAAAAAGCAAAGCAAAAAATTACACACTTTCTCCGAGCCTGAAGTCCTGCTGAACTTTTTACCCAAAGAAAATACAATGATAATAATTGCAGTGCAAATTACTACAGAAAGTGAGGCACTGACAGGTGTTACTTTCACTGTCAGAGATAGATCAAGGACCATAATACACCATCATGCTCTAATTGAAAAGAGATGCGCTACACATCTCAGGTATTTTGTATCGTATTTATTCAGGCTCTTACTTTGTAAAGTAAGTCCTATACTTGGAAGCTAATTTCAGAATGCTCCATCTTCTGGAAATAATCAAGTCTCTTGGGAGTGAAAGAGATGTCTGATTTTATGGAAATACAGAGCCTTTCCCAAATAGGGAGCCTTTTTCTGCTTCCTTCCCTGCCTCCTTCTCCCCTCCACCCCCCCAAGTCTAACCGGTTTGTGGGAAAGAAGTTCAAGTGACATTGTGACCATAGGCTGTAAACTGAATCCTCAAGATTCATCCTTGTTTGTAAATCCTAGTACATGAGGAAGTCTTTGTGATTATATGATCAAAGGGTGAAAAATCCCATTGCTTTTTATGGTGGCTAAGGGAAGAATTCTGACTTAAAATTTTCCATTACCCTTTTTCATATGCTTCTTTATGGAAATACACACAAAGAAGTACACCCCCAAATTATCTTCCACTTCTTCCTATCTGGTATGATTTTGTTTAAAAAGCATGTTAGTTTTTATCTTAAAGAATTAAGTTTTAAAATTTTTAAGGAAAGAAAATATAGTAATGTTTTCCATAGGGTCTTCATTAATTATCTAGAAACTTCAGTTGGTACTTCAAAAAAGATCAATTAATTTTGAGTTGTTTTGAATGTAGGCACATAATGAAGCATTTGAATATACCTGTAATCCAGAGAAATAATGACAGTAATTGGCTCTTAAATTTCTTCTTTCTCCAGGGCTATATTTCAATAAGATAATACAAAATTCATTTTCATTTTTAAAAAAGCCACTGTGATTCTACTGGATTAGTCACGTATTTAGAAAATGAAAGTTCTTAAAACTCAGATCTAATGTATAGAACTATAAAGTCGGGGAAAAGAAGAAAACAACATGGATGTTCTGGTCCTTTGTCCTATTTTTGCTTTTCTTTTGTAGATATTTACTGTCATCAGGCTCTTAGTAAACAAAGCACCATACAATTAAAGGAAATTCCTGCTTCAGATAGAATGAAAAGAAAAAAATTGAGTCCCAAATGCCAAAATTGAATTTATCTTTTAATGGAATGCATGGAAATTGTATTCCTCCTTTTCAAAAACTATTTCTATTCTTTGATAGTTCAAAAGACTCATGATTTCATCAGTGTGGGTACTATATTTACTATTAATTTTATGATTCCTTCATATCTCAGTCTTTCTGAGTTGCTATGAGTAGAAATACTTTATTATTTGATGGACAGCCCCTTTGAGCTTAGCTGAGGTGGTTTATAGACCCGTTATCTAGTTTTTTGAATTTTATTCAATTTTCTGGCAAATGGCAAGATCTGCCTGAGTGTGTGCTTTATTGGCCTAAATTCAAGAGCCCAAGGTCCCTAATTTTTTCTGATAAAGAGAATTTCTCAAATTTAAAAATAAGGGCCATTTCCCATTGATCAAAGGAAATGAACAGGCCTTTTTCAGAAGAAATCAAAGCTATTAACAGTCACATAAAAAAGACTAAATCACCATTGATTAGAAAAATGCAAAGTAAAGCAACATTGAAGTATCAACTTACACTTATCAGATTGTTTAATATGAAAGAAAAGGAAAATGACAAATGCTAGAGGGCATGAGGGAAAACAGGTATACTAATGCAATATTGGTGGAGTTGTGAACTGGTCCAATCATTCTGGAGAACTATTTGGAACGAGGCCCAATTGGTTACACAATTGTGCATACCTTTAGATCCAGCAATACCCCTATTTGTCTGGACATCAAAGAGAATTTTTTAAAAGAAGAAGGACCTATATATACTAAAATATTTATAGCAGTTCTTTTTGTGGTTGCAAAGAAATGGAAATTGAGGAGATACCCCTCACTTGGGGAATGGCTAAACAGGTTTTGTATATGACTGTGATAGAATACTATTGTGTTATAAGAAATGATGAACAAAATGGTTGCAGAAAATATATGGAAACTTATATGAACTAATGCAAGATGAAGGAGCAGAATCAGGTGAATACTGTACCCAGAACAATATTGAAATAATGAACAACCAGAGACTTAGCTACTCTGAGTAAGGCAATGATCCAACATAATTCTAAAAGAACCTTGATGAAAAATAGTATCTACTTTTTTTTGGTGAGGCAATTGGGGTTAAGTGACTTGCCCAGGATCACACAGCTAATAAGTATTAAGTGTCTGAGGCTACATTTGAACTCATATCCTCCTGACTTTAGGGTTTGTGTTGTATCCATTTTCCCATCTAACTGGATCAGTATCTATTTATCCAAGCAGATCCAAGAGAACATTGTACACAGTTACAATAAGATTATGTGATAATCCATTGGGATGGGCTTGGCTCTTCTCAACAATGTAGTGATTCAATACAAGTCATTCCCCAATTGATAAAAGATCAAAGGATATGAACAGATAATTTTCAGATGAAGAAATTAAAGACATTTCTAGTCATGTGAAAAGATGCTCTAGAGGGCAACTAGTTATAAAGTGGATTGAGCATCAGTCCTGAAATCAGGAGGACTTGAGTTCAAAATCTGACCTCAGACACTTAAAACTTCCTAATTTTGTGACCTTGGGTAAATCACTTAACCCCAATTGCCTCAGCTGGGTTGGGAAGGAGAGAAAAAGAAAAGGGTCTTCTAAATCATTACTGATTAGAGAAATGCAAATTAAGACAACTCTGAGGCACCGCCTCTCACTGCTCACATTGACTAAGATAACAGGAAAATGTAATGAAAAATATTGGAGGGAATGTGGGAAAACTGGGACACTGATGCATTGTTGGTGGAGTTGTGAAAGAATCCAGCCATTTTGGAGAGCAATTTGAAGCTATGTCCAAAGAGCTATAAAAGCATACATAGGCTTTGACTGACCAGTCTCACTACTGGGTCTGTAGAGATCATAAAAGAGAAAAAAGGACTTACAAATGTTTTTAGCAGCCCTTTTTGTGGCAGTTGGAACTGGAAATTGAGTGGATGCCCATCAGTTGGGGAATAGCTGAATAAGTTATGGTATATTATTATAAAAAATGATGAGAGACTGATTACAGAAAAACCTGAAAAGATTTACATGAAAGTAAATAGAACCAAGAGAATACTACACGTAGTAACAAGATAATATGATGATCAATTGTGACAGACTTGATTGTTTTCAATAATGAAGTGATTCAAGGCAATTCCAATAGACTTGTGATGGAGTCATCAACTGTAAAGACTGAATTTAGATAAAAGCAGCTTTGTTGTTGTTGTCGTTATTGTTTGTTTGTTGGTGTTTTTTTTTTCTTTCTCATGCTTTTTTTTTCTTTTGATTTGATTTTTCTCATGCAGTGTGACAAATGTGAATATATGTTTACAAGAATTACTAACGTTTAATTACATTGATTATTTGCTATTTAGGAGAGAAGGGAGAAAGGAAGAAAAATTTGGAATACAAGGTTTTGCAAAGGTGAATGCTGAAAACTTCTTTACATGTATTTTGAAAAATAAAAAAGCCATTATTATTTAAAAGAAAATAATGCAATGATTCAAGCCAATTCCAATAGACTTGGAATGGAAAGTACCATCTTCAACCAGAGAGAATTCTAGAGACTGAAAATTGATCAAAACATAGTATTTTCAGCTATTTTTTGTTTGTTTCTTCCTCATGATTTCTTCCCCCTTTTGGTCTGATTTTTCTTATACAACATGACAAATTTAGAAATGTAAAAGAATGCACACATTTAACCTAAAAAAAAGAAAAGAAAAATATTATTTTCTTTCAGAGAGAAAACTGATGAACTCAGAGTACATATTGAAGCATACTTTTTCTCATTTTATTTTTCTTTATTATTGTTATTGTTGATGTGTTCTTTTGCAACATGGCTAATATGGTATATACACATAGATATTTGATATCATATTGCTTAACTTTTTCAAGGGGTGAGAGTGGGAAAGAAGGGACAGAGAATTTGAAATTCAAAAATTGTTTTAAATGAATGCTAAAAAAAATCTCAAATATAATTGGGAAATATTCAATAAAATAAATTTTTAAATAATAAGAATCAAGTTGTCCTTCTTAAATTTATAGGGTATTAGAGAAAGACTTTAAACTGGAGGTTCACATTTCTACACTGTTCTATATTTGCAAACTACCTTTTGCTCATATCATAGTTTTGTTGCTGTTATTTTTATTTTTTGGTTTTAATATTACTTTATTACTTCCCCCAATTACATGGCTAGACAATTTATAGCATTCATTTTTACAAGATTTTGAATTACAAAATGTTCTCCCTCTCTTCTACCCTATTCCTTTCCCTTCTTTCTAAAATGGTAGCTAAGTTGCTATAGGTTATACATACACTATCATATAAAACATGTTTCTATATTAGTCAGAGATTTGAAAGAAGAAACAGATCCAGAGGATAAAAACCATGAAAAAGAGTGAAGTACATGAAAAAAGTACACTTTGTCTGCATTCAGAGTACATCAGTTCTTTGGATGTGGATAGCAGTTTCCTTTGTATTTCTCTCAGATCATTGTGTTATTGAGAAGAGCTGAGTCATTCATACTTAATCATATATAGTGTTTTTTGGTTCTGCTCATTTCACTTTGCATCAGTTTGCACAAGTCTTTCCAAATTTTTCTAAAATTTTCCTTTTCAGCATTTCTTATTGAACAATAGTATCCCATTACATTCACATACTACAGCTTGTTCAGCCATTCCCCACTTGAAAGGCATTCCCTCAATTTCCAATATCTTGCCACCAAGAAAAGGGCTGCTCTAAATATTTTTGCACATGTAACTACTTTTTTTAAATGACCTCTCTGGGATACAGATCTTGTAGTGGTATTGCTGAATGAAAGGGTATGCAAAGTTAGGTTGCTCTTTGGGCATAGTTCCAAATTGTTTTATAGAATGATTAGATCGATATAAAACTCCACCAACAGTTTTCCCATATCCTCTCTATCATTTATCATTTTTTGTCACATTAGCCCTGAAGGATCTCATTTCAATTATTTTAGATCCAAAGTCAGAGGCTGTATTGGTTAGAACATTGGATTTAATGAAAAAAAAAAAAAAAGAAAAGAAACTTTAGTTGATACCTAGTTTCAGTAGTTACTAGCTATATGTCCATGTCCAACCTTTCTGAGTCTCGATTTCTTTATCTTCAAAATGGGGACAAAAGCACTTTATCTCTTTTATCATTGGATTTGTGTGAGGAAAATGTTTTGCAAATCTTAAAGAGTTCTATAAATATGAGTAGCTTCTTTTATCATGGTCCTACCCTTTAAACGTGGCCATGATATTGACTGTTTCATTAAGATCCCCATTTCAGGTATAAAGATAGGCACAGTTTAATCATAGTCAATTGTCGTGAGATTTAAGACAGAACTGAGGCTAAACTTACTTAAATTGCTGTGTGTTCCTAGCAGTTCTGCTTTTAATGTGTGTTCAATCAAAGCCCTTCACATAAAAGGAAAGAATGGAAGGCAGAGCAGAAATTCCTGACCATGAAACTGTTAGCATCTGAAAACATCAGATTCCTTTATTACTTAAAACATGAAGAGAGCAATAGTTTCTTCTGTATCTGTGGGATGTGATACTAGTTTTTTGCTCACCACACTTGGAATGCTTACTCTAATGTGTAAAAATGTGTACTTTTGGAATGTAAGTTTTGTTTTTTTCAGAGTATGGACAGAAAAATGGCCACAATAAGGATGGGATCAGATGGCATTATTCCAGACCTTGGTAGTCATTCCCATACATACACAAGTGTTGTTATAATAAGATGATGGAATACTGCTGCACTATCAATATGTGACCCCATTGTCTCAGCTTGGTAGATGCCTGTGAATATGGCTTGGCTTTTCTCTTCCATGACACAGAAGAAAAAGCAAAGGAGTCTATGTAGAGCTGGTTTTATCGAGACTTTAGATACTTGAGTGGTTTCATCTTTTATTTCAGAATACTCTGAAAATGTTCAATGTATGTGAAAATATAATTTAAAATCAGACAGAATTATAGGTCAAAACACTTGGGTTCTAGTGTAAGCTTCACCACTAACTAGCTATGTAACCTTAGATAATTGAATCTTTTTGTCCTGTTTTTTTCCTTTGTAAAATGAATTAGAGATTCCATAACTCTAATATTTAAGATTCTGATTTAAAATAATTTGTCTGAAAGCATAAGGTAAATGGAGAAAAATATGTGTTAGATTAATGGTACGAATTGTTGTCATTACCCTTAAACGTTAGGATTGGAAAGGCACTATAGCTTTGTAGACAGATTATTGTACTGGAGGATTTGTGTAGGTTGTGCAAATACATATGTCTCTCAGCATTTTAAATTCAGGAGAGAGTAGAATTGTTGTTTATTATTATCTGAGTACTTAATGGGAAGCTTGGGCAATTTAGGATTAGGAATGTGAAAGCATGGCAAGAATAGCAATTTCTATGTAAGAGGAATCATATGCCAAATACTAATAAAGCAAGGATGGTCTAATGTAAATTTCAACTTTCTTTTTCAGAATTTCTATAAAATTTAAAGGGGCCCAGCTGAAAATCTCAGTTTAAACAATGCCTAACTGATAAAATGACTATTACCAGCTTTGGTGAAAAACTCTCCCTCACAATCATCTTTAAGATTCCTCCTGTAATTTCAAGGTAGCCATACTCAAAAACAAAGAAAAACAAACAAGCAAATTTGGATTTTTTTTTTAAAGAAGGTTTCAACTCAACTCAGCAAACTTTAATTAAACATCTGCTACATGTATGACACGCTGCTAGATGCTAGGGATTCAAATATGAAAAAAAAGTGCCACTGAGTTTGACTTCCAGAATTTTTTTCATCAAATATGAGAGAGATGGCTAAGTGTAGGAAATCTTTAAACAAAGTCTTATAAAAATATGAAAAGGTGTGGTGGCACACATCTGAAAAAAAAAAACCCAGCTAAATGAAGATTGGACTAAATCAATCAGATTTTCACACTGGTTGAGCACTAATATGGTGGAATTGTCTGTGGGGTGGAGAATGGGAGGAGGGGATGTGGAAGAGAACCCAGGTTGCTTAAGGAGGGGTGAAGTAGCTCAATTCAGAAATGGAGCAGGGAGAAAAGGCAACTGGAAGAAGGAAAGAGGTAGAGAGGAGAAAATGGAGAGACAGGAAAAGAGAGAGAAAGAGACAGACAGAGAGAGATTAAAAAAAGAGAGGGGAGACAGAGAGAGAGAGACAGAGAGAGACAGAGAGAGAGAGAGAGAGAGAGAGAGAGAGAGAGAGAGAGAGAGAGAGAGAGAGAGACAGAGAGAGAGACAGAGACAGAGACAGAGACCGAGAGACAGAGACAGAGACCGAGAGAAAGAGACAGAGACAGAGAGAGAGAGAGAGACCGAGAGAGAGAGACAGAGACAGACAGAGAGAGAGAGAGAGAGAGAGAGAGAGAGAGAGAGAGAGAGACCGAGAGAGAGAGAGAGAGAGAGAGAGAGAGAGAGAGAGAAAGAGACCGAGAGAGAGAGAGAGAGAGAGAGAGAGAGAGAGAGAGAGAGAGAGAGAGAGAGAGAGATGGATAGAGAAGCAGAAAGATTGGGAGCAACCTCATAGTGAATACTTTTGGGGGGCAGGGACTAACTAAGCCTCTCTAACTCTCCCAAATAGAAAGTGTAGAAGACATTCAGAAGCTGATCAGTGCTGATCAACACAGAAGTTTGACCTGTTAAATTTCTCTGGTAGTTCTCTGCTCCTCAGATCTAACCACTTTGGTACTGGATTTAGTGTGGACATTTCTGCAGCTCAGAACTTATGGATTCAAGTATTCACCAGCTTCAGTTTCCTCAGAAACAGCAACCACAGGCATCTACCATTAGGATTACTTTTCAAAAGAATCGGATGCTGACTAGGCTCAAATGATACTTCTTCCACAATGCCTTGTTTGAGGCCACTATTCAAATCTGATCTCTCTCTCTCTCTCTCTCTCTCTCTCTCTCTCTCTCTCTCTCTCTCTCTCTCTCTCTCTCTCTCTCTCTCTCTCTCTCTCTCTTTCTTTCTCTCTCTCTGTCTCTCTCTCTCTTCCCCCCCCCTCCACACACCCCCACACACACCCACACACACACACCCACACCCACACACACACACACACACACACAAACACACATACATACATGGGAAATTCAAATAAAAATAACTCTAAGATTTAAAAGTAGAATTATAATAAGAAAATGTCTAGGAAGTAAGCAGTAAATCACTGTAACACTTCCATATTCATTTCCAAACAACCAAAAAGGAGTGACCCCAAACAAATCCTAGAACAGGAGAACCAGCAAAAAACCCAGAGTGAGGTAAAATGTGTAAAGGAGACCCTGAAACTGTATCCCCTTTATTCTGTAAAAGAAGGGTGATTTGGGGTCTCAAGCTCTCTCCTGGGAAAAGCATACCTTTCCCAGACAATGACTAGTTGGTTGGTCTCATTCAGTTGGAAATCTTGGCCAGGGACTGGTTGTACTCTCTATTGAGTTGAAGATTAGTCCAGAATCACTCCTAGTGGCTTATTCAATCTGAGATCTAGGCCCCCCTGGCATTGTCAACATTTGAGGGAATCTCATGTAATTTTGAATTGAAACCTGAGCCTCACTCAGAAGGCTAATAAGAGACAACTCTGAATCCTGAATCTTCACAAAAGTCCTAAACAGATTATGTTCACCCAGGAAGATGCCTGCCAGGGCTTTTGCTCACTTTGCTCTTCTCAGTATAAACCTTTGCTGTCTTCCTAACAGGACCTTTTGCCCATTAAAGAAGTCTGTCTTCCTAACGAGCTGGCTTCTCGTGCCAACAAAAATCCCTTTTTTGCCACACAGATTTTGGGTTTGTGATTTTTTTCCCCACATTGGACCTGCATGAGCAGAAGGGATTTCCCACCCCAATTCTCGCATCTCTTCACTACCATTAATCTCATCATTTGCACTTCATCAAAACAATCTTTTAGCCCAAGAAACTTGGAAAATCTGCAAGATAGGCTGTCTCACTTGGGTAAAGGAGGAACAAAGCTTGAGACAATGTGTTTTCCACACTGAGAGTGGAGCTCAGATTAAAAAGAAAGAGAAAAGACCAAAAACTGTTAGGAAAAAAAAAAAAAAAAAGAATCTGGTCATAGAAAGATATTATGGTGACAGAGAAGAGCAAGACATAAACTCCAAAAAGGAGTCAAAACACCAATGGGTTAAACTCCAAAGAAAAACAGAAAGTAACTCAAGCTCAGAGGCAGCTCGTGGAAAAGATCAAAAAGGAGCTCAAAAATCATGTAAGAGAGGTAGAAGAAAAATTGGGAAAAGAAATGAGAATGATGCAAGTAAATTAGGGAAAAAAAAGAATCAACACCTTAGAAAAAGAAAACAACTACTTAAAAAGTAGAATTGGCCAAATGGAAAAGGAGACATAAAAATCTACTGAAGAAAATAAGAGTACAATTGGCCAAATGAGAAAGGAAATACAAAAGCTAACTGAGGAAAACAATTCCTTAATATTTAGAATTGGGCAAGTGAAAGTTAATGACTCTATGAAATATCAAGAATCAATCAAACAATTTGGAACAGAAGGAAGTGCAAGGGATAATATTGTAAAAAATTACCCATGCATATGTACTGTCAAAAAATTATAATTATAAAATTAATTTTTTAAAGTACATAAGGTCACTTATAGACAATAAAAGATAATATGTCCAAAAAAAGAAATCAACCAAATTCAGAAGAATGAAAACGTTGAAGAAAATGTAAAATTCACCATGGGAAAAATAACTGTCCTGGAAAATAGATCCAGGAGAGACAATGTCAAAATTGTTGGACTACCTGAAAGTTATAATCAAAAGAAGGACCTGGACAGACTCTTTCAAGAAATTATGAAGAAAAATTGTCCTGATATCCTGAAATCAGAGGGCAAAATAGGCAGTAAAAGAATCCACCAATCACCTTAGGAAAGAGATTCCAAAATTTAAACTCCAAGGAACATTATATCCAAATTTCAGAATTATCAAGTGGTCAGAAAGAAACAATTCATATATGAGGGAGCCACAAGCAGGATTACACAGTATTTAGCTGCTACATTATTAAAGGATCTGATGTCTTGGAACATATTCCAGAAAACAAAGAAACTAGTACTACAACCAAAAATCACTTACTTGGAAAAATTAGGTATAATACTTCCAGGGGGAAATGGTTATATAATGAAATAGAAGCATTTTAATTTTCCACAAGGAGAAGACCAGAACTGAACAATATAACTAATCTTCAAAATTAAGACCCAAGGGAAGTCTAAAAGGTAAAAGGGGGGCAGAATAAAAGATTCAATAGAGCAGAAATGTTTACATCCCTGCATGGGAAGATGAAACTTGTAATTCTTTAAAATTATGTCATTAATAGTACAGCTAGAGGGAATACAGGTATAAGGTGAATTGGAGGGAATGACATAAAAATAATTAAGGGATGAGAATGGGGCGTATACTAGGTGAAGAAGGTAGGTAGAGGTAGAATGGGGTAAATTATTTCACATGAAGAGATGAGAAAAACTTATTAGTGTGGAGAGAAAAATGTAAGAATGATTGATGGACACCACTTGAACTTTACTCTCACCAATATTGGCTAAATATATACAATCTGTTCTTATAGATATCTATCTTACTGAACAGGAAAATAGGAAGGGAGGAGATTAAGTAATGGTGTGTGGGAGGAGAAAGAGGAAAACTGATGGAAGAAAAAATAGATCAAGGGAGATGGTAGACAGAAGCATAACACTGGTGAATAAGCAAAAATAGAATGGAGGGAAATATACAGTAATCATAACTGTGAATGTGAATGGATTGAACTCTCCCATAAAGCAGAAACAGATAAAAGAGTGGACGAAAAAGCAAAATCCTACAATATGTAAACAATAATACACTTGAAACAGAGAGACTCATGTGGAGTAAAGGAGAAGAATCTATTATGTTTCAGCTGAATTTAAAAATAAAAGCAGGGGTGGCAATACTGATCTCAAAGTAAAAGCAAAAACAAACCAAGTTGAAAGAGAAAAGGAAGGAAGCTGAATCTTGCTTAAAGGTACCATATGCAATGAAGTAAAATCAATATTAAACATATGTGCACCAAATGATAAAACAAGAGAATTATGTAATGTGAAATGTGAAATCATGTAAATTAAACAACTAAGTAAGCCAGTGTTTAGAGTGCCAGGCCTGAAGTCAAAAAAGCTCCTTTTTATGGATTCAAATCTGGCTCTATCTGTGTGACCCTGACCAAGTCACCTAATCCTATTTCCTCAGTTCCTCATTTGTAAAATGAACTGGAAAAGGAAATGGCAAACCAAATCCTTGCCAAGAAAACCCCAAATGTGGGCATGAAGAATTGAATTCTGAATAATTGAAAAATGATTCAACAATAACTATACAGAACATATTTCCATATTAGCCATATTTTTTTTTAAAGAAAAAAAATTACTCTTCATTTTGTACTCAGAGTTCATCAGTTCTCTGTGGAGATGGATAGCATTTTTTTCATCATGAGTCATTTGGAATTATCTTGGATCATTGTCTGGATCAGAGTAACCATATCTTTCACAATTCATTATCAGTACAACATTGCTGTTACTGTGCATAAATATCTCCCAGTTTTCATTTCACTTTGTATTAGCTCTTACAGATCTTGCCATGTTTTGTTTTGTTTTTGTTTTTGTTTTTTTTTGGTTTGGGTTTTTTTTTTGGGGTGTTGGGTTTTTTTGGGGGGATTTTTCCCAAAACTTCTCCTTGTCATTTCTTATAAAACAATATAGTATTCCATGACAATAATATGTTACAACTTGTTAAGTCATTTCCCAGTTGATGAGCATCCTCTTGATTTCCATTTCTTTGCCACCACAAAGAGCTGTTATAAATATTTCTCTACATATATAATATATATACATATATATGTATATGTGCATATAAGTCCTTTTTTATCTCTTTGGAGTACAATGGTAGTGATATTATTGGATCAAGGGATACGCACAATTTCATAAGGCATAGTGCATAAGACACTATGCTTTTGGGGCATAGTTGCAAATTGTTCTTCAGAATGTTTGAACCAGTCTACCACTCTACTAACAGTTTAATAGTGTACCAATTTTCACTCATGTCCTCTGTAAAGGGCTGGAACTCTGAAAAGGCATACTTGAATCAAGGACAGCAGGATGCTTATAGTTAAGCACCTACTCAGTGTGAGAAAATGGTTCCTTAAACATGTACTTAATGTGATAGTAATGTAATGGACAGTTGGCACAGTGGACAGTTGTTGTAGTGATATAAGTGTACTGAGATGTTAAAGGGCTGAGAAGACTGGGAATTGAGGGTCTCTCTCAGCTACAGACACTCCATCTTTGACCAGCCTCATGGTGGCTCTCCTGCCTTCTTCACTTCACCTAAAGACCAAGGCCCATCCAGAGATCCTCCAGAAAGCTAGTCCAGGCATTACAATCCTCCAGTATTTGTCACTTTTGCTAGATGTGAAGGGGCATTTCAGACTTGTTTCAATTTGCATTTCTCTAATCAATAGAAATTTAGAGCATTTTTTAAGTATGATTATAGATAGTTTTGATTTTTTCTTTGGAAAACGGTCTATATCTTTTGATCTTTTATCAACTGAGAAATGACTCTTCTTTTTTATAAATTTGGTTCAATTCTTGGTGTTTTTGAGAAATAAAGCCTTTATGAAAGAAACTTACTGTAAAAAATTTTGATATTATTTTATTTTCTATGGTACCTTTTAGCAAAATGAAGTTTCCCTGCTTACCTCTTTTAATTAGTTCTCTTTTTTTGTTTTTGCTTTGTTTGATCATAATTTCTTTCCCTTAGTTTTTTTTTTAACTTCATAATAGTCTGCTTCAGCCCTTTATTTTAATTCTGTGTGTGTGTGTGTGTGTGTGTGTGTGTGTGTGTGTTTCTGCTTCAAGTGTGTCTCTGGTTTCTAACCTATTCTTCTATATGCTTCCATTTTATGGATGAGCTCATCCCATTCACATTCACAGTTATAATTACTAATTGTGTAATCCTCCAAACCATTTTCTTCTGTTTATCCTTTTCTCTCTTTAAATCCTGTCCCTCCTCAAAAGTCTGTTTTGCTTCTGATGACTGCCTCCCTTGATCCATCCTCTCTTTAAAATAAACATTTAAGCAAAACCCAGGGGAAAATATAAACAATGATTATAACAATGTCAATAAAAATTAAATTAAAACTGAACATTAGAACTGAATACTGCATAATTATAAAGGTCATGCTTGACCCCAAAAGAAAGATATGAGAGATGTCCTTTCCTTTTTTTTTTTCTTTTCCCTGCCCTTCCCTTTCTCTTTCTCTTTTTCTTTTCTTTGCAGATATGGAGGAATATGGATATAAAACATTGCAAACATGTTAACCTTGATTGACATGTTGGTTAATTTTTTTGAATTCTTCTTTTTCCTCTTTCTTTTTTATTTTTGTTATAAAGGATTTGGGGTGTGGAGAAAGTGGAGAGGATATATTGGGAAATGAAGTTAATGTAGGAAAAATGTAATTATAAAGTAGGTATCTTTTATGAAATTATAATTCAATTAATCTGCATTTATTAAGTATCTAGTATATACAAGGGATTGTGGACACAAAGATGCACTCTCAAGAACTTATATTTTCCATTTAAAAATAATTTTAGGTATATTTATATAAGGTATGTTGATATAATAATTATAGGATAGATTTACTAAATCTTATAAGATCTTTATATAACCCAAGTGAAGGATTTGTTGTAAATACCATTTGATAAGTGTCAGCAGAGAAACTGACAGTGTGGTTTAGTGGATGAGAGATTTTGAAGGGATCTTTGAATATGTGGAATCCAGCCCCATCATTCTACAGTTGAAAATGAGGAACAGAAAGATTAAATTACTTGCCCAGGTTTACACACAGTAGTGTGTTGGCAAAAGTTTAACATTGACTCTTCAGGGAAAAACGTAAACATAACTCACTTTTAATTTTAATGTGCATCATGAACATTTTCGCCATTGCTTTTTAAATCTAGAAAATTAGCAAAATAATAATCAAGCCCTGATTTTTGTTTGCGATATATAAGATGTAAATGCTCACACTGAAAATTTAAGTCTGCTTATAAGCTGGTTCAAGCATATCCCTTGACAGCTTTTAAATGTCAAGGGCAGGATTTGAACCTAAGTGCTCCTGAGTTCTTGTCCAATATCTTATCTATACCATGCTATATCTTGATCATGCATACCTCTTTGGGGGAAAATTCATATTAATTTGACTAGTATTTCTTCTATAATTCTTAGCATTTCCTATACTCCCAGATCCTACCATTCAAGTAGTGTTTCAATAGTAAAGAGGATTGAGTAAAGATGAAAATAAAGTGAAAACATTTAAAATTTTGTTGTGTTATCCCTATTATGGGCAATATTGGATTAGTCTTCCACTAACTATTTATAATCTTTGATGTTGAGAGTGTTTGTTTAAGAAAAATATATACATCTCCCAAGGAGAAGCTATGGGAAATTCAATTTACGTCTTTTTCCTTTCATTCATCCTTGTTTGCTATCGCTTGTCATATTCTCTTATCTATCCCTTAGCCTCCTAACACATCATCTTCCTCACTGAATCACCCTTCTCAACCCCCCTCTCTACTTTCCATCCTTCTACTACTATAAAAACCTAAAAAAGAAATATCAAATTCAGGTGTTTCTTTGTTCTATTATGGTCATCACAAATGTGGAGAGAATTCTGCTTGTTTAAATCCTTTGATCTGAAATAAAGCTAGGTCCCAATTAGTGCAAATAATGAATTACTCTGAAGTGGTCACATGCATTTGAATTCACACTATCAAACTCATAATTATATAAAATATAGGTAATTAGTTCCAGCCCAGAGGAAATATGTTTTGCAAATTAAAATAATGTAGCTTCAGGGGATTCATGATTCCCACAGAGTTGGAGCTAGGTATACAAGCTCTTTGAGGACAGGATCTGTTTTTAATTTAGCAGGGCTTTAAGAAATGTCTTTTGAAATGAACTGAATGAATGAATCTGTTGTATTTCTAAATCTTACTGTTTGACTAATCTATTACACTAAACAAAAGGTAGACCACTAGTCTATTGAATAGCAAACAATTATAGCAAAGTAAAAATACATTTTTTAACATAGCAAAAATATCATTTTTGGTATGTTCAGGGTGTAGCATATTAACATTATAAACTGACATGGGCTTATCCAATTTTGGAGACCCCTAAGGAAAATGCCAGTGGGATAACCCTGCTAAATATATCATAATCAAAATGTAAATGCCTTTATCCATTATCTGCCTTTCTAACATTCAAAGGTCTTTGTCTTTTAAATTACAGGGTTTTTTTACTTGCCATTATTTTCTCCTCTCATCCTGTAGTGAAATCATGGTCTTAAAGTTGTAACTGAATCATAGTTCTCTTCCTATCTCAGAAGAACATGATGTCAGAATCATGGGTTCATGATTTTTATTTGACAGATATAGGAAGTTTACACAGATTTACAACTTAAGACACTTTTATCACTGTTGTTTAACAAAGCCTGAGTTCTCTATTATGTACTAAAAAGATCTAGAAAAGGCATAGTAGGTAGATTAACTCACTGAACATTACTATGGTAATTTAAACATAATATAGCTTAAAGCTAGTCAAGGTAACTAGGTGACTCAAGTAGGCAATCTTAGAGATTCCATTCAGTTCCAAATCTTATGTTTTTAAGAACTATATACAAACTGCCTAATATAGCAGTATATCCCATAATATGGGAGAGGGATACACACATACAACACACACACACACACACACACACACACACACACACACACACACACACACAGTCTCTGTTTTCAAGGAGTTTAGAGCTAGCTATAGAGATGAAAAAAACCCATAATATGTCAGATAATTATATAACAAACAAAAAAATTCAATTCAATACAAATTAGGAAAAGATTTTTTAAAAAGTGCTATACAAATTAAGAAAGGGGAAAAGCCACTATGATGTTGAAGAGATAGTTCATTGAGATGATACTTGATGAAGAAAGTTTATAATTAATTGGATTGACAATATATAGAGAAAGGAAAATGATAAGAGAGAAAACTATTGGGGCAGTAAGCCTTAGCAAAGGTTAGAATAACTATGATTTATGTAAGGAATTATCAAGAGACCAGCTTTTCTACAATGAGTTATTTTCAATAGCAATGAGAAATAAAGTTGGTTTGGTAAAATGAGTCAGTTAATAGAAAGTCTTAAATGCAAGGCTAAGGAATTTAATCTGATTTAATAAGAATTATGAGCCCACTGTAAGTTCTTCAGCAGAGATGTGGCATGTTGCAAACAGTATTTTAGGAAGATGAGCCTTAATGGATTGTCAGAAGTATGCAGAACTATAATAACTCAAAAATTTCCTGCATCTTGCTTCAGTGACAGACAACCAGTGGTCAAAACAAAACAAGGATAAGAAAAGTCCACTCATGCAAGATACACAAGAACCTTTGGAAGCCAGAGGAAAAGCACTGACGAGAAAAGGAGAAGCATCTGTAGTTAACTAGATGGGTTTGGTGATTCATCATATGATTTCCCTTGCTCAACTCTACCCTGAACTTAAAGAAAGCCAATAATGACAAGTGGTAGGTAAGCCCTAAAGCTAATGATCTAATCTAGAATTTAATCTCTACAAAACAAGATATTAAAAAAAAAGTTTTATAGATGCTCTTTTTTATTTCACAGTCACTTAAGAAGCATGATGATGATGATAACTAGAATTTACAAGGCACTTTAAGGTTCACAAAGTGCTTTACAAATATTATTTCATTTATCTTGAGAAGCAGTTGCTAGTATTAAAATAAGCAAACTGAAGCAAAGAGATATTTAAGGGTCTTGCCCAAGGTCCCAGAGCTAGTTTCTGAGGCTGGAATTGACTTCAGACCTTCCTGACTCCATGTCAAAGGATTCCTCCCCCTAAAAAAATTCTCCCTTGTAACAAATAACCAGACTCGAGGCAACATAATAAAAATGACAGTTTCACCTAAATTAATTTACAAATTCAGTACTATAACTACCAAACTATCAAAAAGCTATCTCATAAATTAAGTAATAATAACAAAATTTATTTAGAAGAAAAAAATGACAATCTCAAAGGAAATAATGAAAAAAAACGAGAAATAAGATGGCATAGTATTATCAGCATAAAACTTTACTACAATGTAATAATCACCAAAAAGTATCTGATTTTAACTTTAAAAAATAGAAATGTTTATCAGTAAGACAGATTAGGTAAACAAAAACAAAATTTAACACATATTAACATGGTGTTCAATAAACCTCAAAGACTCCAAATACTAGCATAAGGAGTATTTGACAAAAGATGGTGGGAAAATTGGAATGTAATCTAAAGGAAATTAGACTCAGAGCAACACCTGAAATCTTATGTCATAATAAATTCCAAATAGAACCTCACTTTCTCTGTGGTCCCAGAAAAACACTTTTGGGCCTCGATTCACAAAAGGTTGAACTAAATGGAATCTCAGGTCCCAGACAGGTTTAAATCTATGTCTCCATCATATTTATGAATATTGTAAAGGAACATAACTGCAAAAGATGTAAGAACTACAATCAACACAATGACCCTAGAAAACTGCTGATGATGTTAATGTTCCCCACCTCTTGCCAGGCAGATGATAATAGACTAAAAGTACAAAAGGAGACATTTTCATATGTAGCCTATGAATGCATTTGTTTTGCTTGACTGCTCTTTTTGTCAAAAGGAAAGCTTTTATTTTGGAAAGAGGGCAATAGCTGAAGTAAAGGAGACAGTAACATAAAAAATGAAAACAAAGTAACATCAATAAAATTCTTTTTAAAATACACAGAACATGTCTTTTTTCACAACATGACTAATGTGAAAATATGTTTTGCGTGATTGTAGATGAATAACATGTGAAATTGTTTTAACCGTCTTAGGGAAGAATGAGGAGAGGAAAGGAAGAAGAGAATTTGGAACTTACCATTAAAAATTGTTTTTACATGTAACTGGGGAAAATAAAATATTCTTATCAAAAATAAAATATAATACATAGAACAAAGCAGAAAGAGATTCAGAAGGAGACTCAGAAAGCAGAGCAGTGTAGTAAATATTTCAGATTTAATACATACTTTTAGAAAGTGGCATGTAATAATTCACAGTGTTAGATGTAGTCCTCTTTTTTATTCTTTTTTTTGTATTTGGAAATGTTCACATTTGTTTATATTTGTCAATGTAAACATATTTTAAAACTAAATGAACCTGGAAAAGAAGAAAAGAAAAAGGCACAAATGTATCACTAATAGTGTTTTTACAAAGACAAAACTTTTAGAGATTTTAGAGCTGTTCCAAAAAGGGAAAGGATTTAGACAGAGATATGCTGGTAAATGTTTAACAATAAGCTTCCCAAAAAATATACATATAGCACAGAATTAAATTTAATCTGAATTGTTATTTTCTCCATCACTTATTCAGTCTAGTCAATCATTTGAACAAAAAAAATTAAACTCTCATTTGTATCATTTGCCAATTTCTGAGTTATGAATGATCACAATAAAACTTTAACAACTAATTTTTGTAAGCCTCTTTGGTCTGGCACTAACACATCCCTGGATTTAGATATCAATATGAATCTTGGTTGTATACAAATCATTTTGTACTTGAATTTTCTGAAAAAAGTAGAACCATGGAGGAGACCCAAGCAGGCTGTGAGAAGTTCCTTTTAGCTCCCATTTTATGGTGTATTCCAGCTAGTTAATTATTGAAAGTAAATGGTTCTGCAGTAAATAGTATTGACATTAACCAGAATTCTGAAAGGAGAGATTATATTCAATTTTCAGTACTTCTAGGAAAGGTTCCACTAAGAGGGGATGCTACTAATATGTACACTGGATCTGCAGAGTAAGAAGGCCATTATTACTCTGGCCTCACAGGCATTTTCATCATTCAGAATCCCTACAGTTTTGCCATTTTCATTTGCTTAAAAATTGACAAGACTTTGCTGTTTACAGTGAAACAAAAGTAGCAATTAAGATAAAATATTATTATATAATTATGCTTCAATTAGGAAAGTGATGAAGGGGGGAAAACTCTCCAATTACCCTGCCTATTGCATTTCAACATAATCTCATAATAGTAGAATGGATTATAGGGTGGGAGTTAGGAGTGCAGTGGAATTACAGACATTTATCCATTCAGACAAAACTGTCTCTTTTTGATAACAGTAGCTGGAAGAAGTGTGAGGTTTTTTTCTTTGCCAGCTCTTGGTAGGTTCAACTTTGGTGGGCTAGTGTTATATTACTTTCAATATTACCCTGTAGGTTAGATACTGAAAATAAAACTAAGGGTAGAAGCTAATCAGACATTTGTAATGTTGCTAAAAAGCTCCCCAAGGAGTCCTTTCTGGCAGTACTTAGTGTCGATTCTGTATTCCAGCAGCCTTTGAAAGAATTAAGTCAGTTCAGTGTCTGGAATATAAACAGTTAGATGTGGTTCTATATTTATTGATGTGCATGATATGATTTATTTATAATCATACTTGTAGCATGATTGGAGGTCTGTTCAAGAAGAAGTTAATGGAAAACAATCTGATGAAAATTTTTCAGGGGAAAAAAATCTAAAATTCCCAGAGAAGTAAGTAGCAAAAACTTAATATGCAGCATTGTGCCTGAAAGCCTACAGGCACATTTAAGGTGCATTTTGATATACCAGCTTAACCACAGTGGCATTTAAAGCCAAGAATTCAAAGCCAATTTTATATAAAAAGACAGATTTTCATACCTAAAAAAATCAATTATTTTAAAATATGAATGTGCTAAAGCTGATAAACTGTTGGTTTTCAATAGTTTTCAATTTTTAATGTTACTCTCTCATAATACATGAAGATACTAATACTGACCTGCTTTGTAGAGTCGTTTTTCCACTCATATCCAACTTTTCAAGACCTTATTTGGGTTTTCTTGGCAGAGATACTAGAGTATCTCTGACATTTCCTTCTTCAGCTCAATTTATAAATAAGGAAACTGAGGCAAACAGGATTAAGTGATTTGCCCAGGGTCACAAAGCTAGTAAGTGTCTGAGGCCTGATTTGAACTCACAAAGAGGAGTCTTCCTGAATCCAAGCTCAGTGCTCTTATTTACTTTGTCATCTAGCAACTCTTTTACTGACCTCCAACAGGAACATTTGCTATGAATTGTTTTTCTAGTAGTGGTGATAGATTTCCACTGACCCATCCATATCCTTTTGGTTGATACATACCAAGATTCATGGTATATATCTGACATAACTGGCTGGAGTTTAGAAGTCTCCAAATCTCCCATGGAACAGATAAAGGCTAACTAGCTGCCACAATTATGGGTTCCATCACCTTGGCTTCAAAACAACCCATTGCTCCAGACCAATTTAGAATGACACTGTGATGTAACAAGGGGGAAGTTTTTAGCATGTTGACATAATCTGGGCTTCTTTGCTTTCTTGTACAAATTTTTCCCAGTAACTTGATTGTTGACTTAAAGGATAACGATGCAAAAGAGAAAGAGAAGAAAGTTTATGGATTTGTACACATTTATATAATTCATGTTTATACACACATATAAACATACATCATAATTTTTTATATATGTAAGCTAAAAATTATGTGGTGAAATGTAATGATTTATATCTTTTTTATATTTCATAAAACAAAAGATTTCAATATAGCACCTAGGACACCCTCATTTTACTCTTGGATCCCTCTAGACATTCCAAATTCAAAGTATTCTGTGAGTTAGCATCTGTTTCGAACTAAAGCTGACAAAACCCCACCAATATATTTGCTTTTGCTAATCAATCAAAGGAAACAATAATATCAAAGCAAATACATTCAATAATATAACATAATAAGAATCATAAGACTTAGAAGGAAACTTGTAGCCATCAAGTCTAGCCTTTCTACCTCTATTTCATACATGAGAAGCTGAGACACATAGAAAGCATCTGAGACTAAATCTAAAACTGAGTCACTGAGACTCCAACTGTAGTTCCCCATACAAAAGTTCATATTACCTCTTTGTAGAAAAGTGACACAAATCTAGGATATTCTCTCCCACAAGTAGAGACACCATCAGTGAGAAGAAGTGAGGAGAGGCACACAAGGTGGGAATGTGTGGCTTGGGTGTAAGTGTAAAGAAACAAATATTGCTTTTAGTGTAAGAGGGATAACTCATGATGATATCACAGGATCATCTTCTGTTGGGTATTCTCCCATTGGTTTTATGTAGTAGTCTCTATCAAGTGTGTATGATGTGAAATCTCTATCAAAAGTTACTCTCTGCTATTCCAGTGTGACTGCCTCTTTACTGTATTATGCTGTGGCTATTACAGGTTATTACCAGGCTCTCTTGGGCACTGTATTTATCAGTCTCTTGTATTTCCAGTTTCTGATGTCAACTAAGTCTGGTCCTCAGGCATTATTCCGATAAGAGGAAAAGTAAACTCAGCAATTTGTCTTTAGCTTAAATGCCCTGAGGTTTAAGCTATATCTTTTTATAAAAGGGAGATTCTTATTACACACCTAGTCATGAAACAAGGGAAAAATTATTGATGATTTTTTCTCATCTCCAGAGAGATTGTCAGTTCTGTGGATCTTAGCTTCAACAAGTAGAAAAGAAGATCCTCACAAAAGAAGCAAAACTTAGAACAACAAATAGCCAGGTAGTTATATAGTGCACGATTATGATGTCAATTTGTTTTCATTTCTATTTCCTGTTCACAAAAGTCACCATTTCTGTCTGAAGTCTTTGGCTTATTTTGGATAAGAAAATACTTGTTTAATGTCTGATTGCTAAACTGCATCAACTGAAAGCCTAATTCTCATTCCCTCTCTGTCTCTGTTTCTGTCTCTTTCTTTCTCTCTTTTTCTCTGTGTGTGTTTCAGCAGTTTGATGATACCCAGGGGCCTTTTATAGAAATAATGTCTCTTTAAACATTATAAAATTCACAAGATTGCAAAGGAAATCAATTATATTGAAATTAATTTATCAAAAACTTTTTTTTATAAAACCAACTCTTAGTTATATTTATTAGCTAAATAGTTTTCTTTCAATTTTATTAATCTCTCTTTTGATTTTCAGAATTTTTAATTTGATATTTAATTGGCAGTTTTTGTTCTTTTTCTGTTTTAGTTGCATGATCAATTCACTAATCTTCTTTTTCTCTATTTTATTGATGTAACTATTTGGAGATATAAAATTTCCCTTAAGAACTGCTTTAGCTGCATCCTATAAATTTGGTATGTCATTTAATTATTGTCATTCTCTTGGATGAAATTATTATTTGTATGATTTGTTATTTGACCCACTCAATCTTTAGAATTAGATTATTTAATTTTCATTTCATTTTAGTCTATCTTTCCATGGCCTTTTATTTAATGCAATTTTTTATTGCTTTGTGAGTTGAAAAAGAAGCATTTACTATTTATGCTTTCTGCATTTGATTGTGAAGTTTTTATACCTTAATTCATGGACAATTTTTGTGTAGATGCCATGTACTGTTGAAAAGAAGGTATAGTCCTTTCTATCCCTATTAACTTTCCTCCTGAGGTCTTTCTAAGTTTTCTAAGATTCTAATAACCTCCCCCATTTCTTTCTTGATCATTTTGTGGTTAAATTTATCTAATTCTGAGGAGAGGTTGAGGTCCCCTACTAGTATAGGTTTTCCTATCTATTCTTCCTGTAACTGGCTTAATTTCTTCTCTAAGAATCTGAATGCTATACCACTTGATATGTATACATTAAATACTGATACCACTTCATTATCTATGGTACCCTTTAACAAGATGTATTTTCCTTCCTTACTCTTTTAATTAGATCTACATCTAATTTAATCTAATTAGATCTCAATTAGATTTTGCTTTAGTTTATCTGAGATCAGAATTGCTATCTTTTCTTGCAACAGAATTGCTGGTTTTTTGGCTTTGGCTGAAGCATAAAATATTCTGTTCCAGCTTTTTAGGCTTATTTTGTGTGTATTTCTCTGTTTCCTGTGTGTTTCTTGTGAATACCATATTGTAGGATTCTGGTTTTCAATCCACTATACTACTTGTTTCCATTTTATGGGAGAATTCATCCCATTCACATTCGGAGTTATGATTCCCAACACTGTATTCCCTCCCACCTATTTTCTCCCTTGTATATACATTTATTCCCTCTTCCCATCCTGTCTCTTCTTAGTAGTGTCTTCTTTCTGGCCCACCTTTTAACCTCTGCTCCCTTGTATCACCCCTCCTTTCTTATCTTACCCTTTTCTCTTAATGTTTCTGCCCTCTCTTCTATCCAGTCTCTGCTTTTTCTTTTCCCTTTTTTCTCCCTCTTCCCTATAGGGGAAGATAAACTTCTATGCCCAACTGAATGTGTATATTATTCCCTCTTTGAACCAAAACTGAGATTAAGCTTCAGACAATGCTCATCTCCCTCCCTGCTTTCCCTCTATTGTAATAAGTCTTTTGTGTCTCTTCATGGGATCTAATTTACCCCATTCCTCCCTTTCTTCTTTTCCCAGGAAAATTCTTTTTCCATTCCTAAATGTCTTTTTCTTTGATATTATCACATCAGGATAAATTTATACCATACCCTCTGCTTATGTATGCCTTCTCTAAATGCCCTAATAAAAGATAAGAGTTTTCAAGAGTTACAAATACCATTTTTTCATCTGAGGGTGTAAACCTTTAAGTAATATGTTTTTTCTTTCCTGTTTACCTTTCTATGCTTCTCTTGAGTCCCATATTTCTAGATCAAATTTTCTGTTTAGTTTTGGTCTTTTCAATAGAAATAATTGAAAATCCCTTTCTGTATTGAAGGTCCATCTCCTTCCTGAAAGATGATGCTCAGCCTTTTGGATATTTGGAGGTTACATTTTCTTCTATTTTTTCATTCTTTTTACTTTCTTTGACTGATTTTTGATGTCCCATAGAGACATTAACTCCTGCTTACCTTTTTCTAGTTTAACATATTCTAATAAAAAACAATTGGCCAAATGCAAAAAAAATTCTACTTTTAAAGATGATGTTTTCTTTAATGGATTTTTTTTTTTTTTTATTTCCAGTTTAATTTTTTTTTCTTTTGTTTACCTTAAGCTCTTGTCTCCCTTTTGCTACTTTTCCAATTTTTCTTCTACTCTCTTATTTGCCTTTTAATAGCCATTATGAACTCTTCCCAGAAAGTTTTTTGGGCTTGACATCAATTCATATCCCCATTTGAGGTTTCACATGTAAGCATTTTGTCCTCTTCTGAGTTTTGGTTTTCCCTGACACCATAGTAGCTTTCTGTGGTTAAAGTTCTTTTCTGGTTCTTGCTCATTTCCTTTCTTTCTTTTCCCTATTTCATGACTCTGTCAAGCTCTGGTCCTAAAACAGTGGGGGTAATGTCCCAAGTGTCTTGTGCAGCTTTGAGCACAGGGGCCCCTTGTGTTTATTATCTTGCTCTACCTAGTCCCACCTATTGTTGCCTAGTTTCCCCAGATGGCAGTTTGCCTTCTGCACTAGAATTGGAGGCTATCCCCACTTGTTTGCTCTGCTACTGTTTTACTTAGTCAGGACTCAGGACTCAGGACACTATGACTAAGATCCTCCTACAAGTTTTCCTGGATTCTCTCTGAGCTGGGCTGCATACCCTTTTCACCCCAAATGTCACTGACCTTTTTTGAAGTCCTTCCAACCTATCTTGAGCTGAAAAATTGTTTCCTTCTGTCTCTTCGTAAGCTCTATCATTCTAGACTCTATTCAGTAGCTTGGTTTCATGTGATTTTTGAGAGAAAATTGGGAGAATTCAAGTAGCATTCTGAATTAACTCTGCCATCTTGGCTCTGTCCCCAGAACTTGTGTCTCCTTATTAAAATATTTTTAAGAACAAGCTCATGGACCCCAGATCAAATAATTTGACAAAAGACTTTCTAGGTCTCCCATTTCTCAGTTTTTTCAATTGCAAGATTATTTTGGTTTCCTATGAACAAACCAGACGGGGAATCTACAGAAGCATACACCCTCCCAACCTTAAAAAAAATCATCCTTTCCCATAAAGCTTTGCCTCAAATTTCTATCTTTAGTTTCAAATCTTTTTAAAGCTTTGAGTACCCCCTAAACATAATTGTACAGCTAGGTCCCAATTAATATAAATAATAAATACCATGAAGTTTGTGGCTTTATTCCAGTTGACACTATGTAATACTTTAAGATTTGCAAAAAACTTTATATAACAATAAAAAATAACTGCCATTTATGTAGCACTTTAAAGTTTGCAAAGGGTTTTATCTTGTTTGATCCTAACAATAAGCCATTAAGAGTAAGTACCACAGGCATCATTTCCATTTTCTACTATTGTTAAAGACGGCATCTGAACCACAGTGTTCCTGACTTTATGGCCAGTGCTTTTTCCATTATATCATGTCATCTATTTCTATCTAAGAAACATATGATAAGGATCTATCTTTAAGAGATAGAAAGTCATACAAGATATTAAGAAAAAGAAGTCTTCCCAAGAGCCAAAGGAGTTCTCTAGAGTATCTAGAAAGAGGGTAAAGTCAAAGATATCAAAAGCAATATAAGTCAAAAAAGATAAAAACTGCAAAAATGACAGTGATATTGGATTTAATACATAAGAGATTCTCAAAATTTTGAAGAGGAAAAAAGGTGGGGTGGAGAAATGAGTAGACGGAGAGGAAATAGATTTAATAAATGTTGTATGCTTAGCAGGAAAAGGCAGTGAAAAGGAAATGAAATATAAGAAAATAGTTTAAAGGGATTACAAGGCCATGTGAAAGTTCTTTTGTTTGTTTTTGTTTTTAAAGGGGGGAATAGATATGTTTGTAGTAAAAGGAACCAATAGATAGATAGACATAAGGATTGGGGTTTGAGGAAGAGAAGAGAAATACATAATAGAGACAAAGAATGATGTATAAGGCAGAAATCTGATAATCTCTCCATTGCCCTGAATCCCATTTCAAGTTGGACAGGTATTTTTAAAGTTCAAACTAAATTTTGTGAAAAGAGTGCTTGAACATATATACCTGCTAGCTAAAAGTAAAAGTGCAAGTCATTTTTACAAGGTCCATATTAGACACTAATAAATCAAAACAAAAACTTCATTCAGGTGAGAATAGCTTAATATCAAAAATAACATTTAGAATCTTCAAGAGCATAATGACAAGAGTAACAGCAAAAATGCTTCCAGCTTATGAAACCTGAATTTACTGTGATATTCCTACTCTTCTTAATCTCTTTGTAGTCTGTCCTTCTCAAAACAACAGAGATAGAAAATATTCTAATTTTACAAGGCATCTTCATGACATTGCTAAATGGACGGAGTAAATATTAGAATAATGGAATTGCTCTTATCTTATCAAGTCATGTTGGCCTAGTTCCATTAAGTTAAAGCTTATGTATTTCTTTTGGATGGAATGACACTTATTAATTTTTCTTGGTAATATCTATTTATTTTAATAATATCTTTGCCTCGATGACAAAAACTTTGATTTGTACTAATATTTTATGAACCTTTAAGAGAAATACAATCCATAAAACTATATACAATTTTTAAAAAATATATTCATTCTTCTTCAAGAAATTCACAGATAACAAAATTAATTTTAAAATCATTCTTGACTACTCACCTGATATTAATCACTAGTCACTCCAAGAGTCCTTAAACTACTGCCCTCAGGCCAGATGCAGTGGGCTGAGGACATTTATGCTGCCTGCCAGGTTATGGCAAATGGGCTGAGGGCCGGAGACAGTGTGAGGGTTTTTACACAGTCCGGCCCTCCCACAGTCTGAGGGACAATGAACTGGCCCCCTATTTAAAAAGTTTGAGGACCACTTAGTCTATTTGACATAGCATACTAGGCTAGGGACAAGAGCTAGACTTGAGATTTCTTTGAATTCCCAGGTGAGGAAATATCCTTTTCAAATAAGGATTAGCACTTTCTCTGCAATCTATAGTCCTAAACAATCTTATAGTGAGAATTCAAGTGACTCTTCAGGGTCATCTGCTTTAAGCCTGCCCTCTCTTCACTATTCTACATTACCTCTCTGAAGTAGCACATCAGGGTTGCAAACTATTTCTTTCTCAGTATTGTATCTCTGATATAAAAGGCATTAGATTTTAATCCCATTCATTTTAATAAATTAAAATAACTTGGAAAAATTGACACAGATGGAAGAATCAATAGCTTTATCTACTAGACATGCTTTTATCTGTCCTTTTATCCATTATTTCATTAAATGCTTTTTAGAACATGCTCAGATTCTAAAATAGACTTCTTAGAATTTACCCCTTGCAATACATGACTGTCTAGATAATACCAAATATTTCTTACAGAGATGAAAATTTAGAAATCTTGGAAACTATTGGCTCAGAACCCATGCTGCTTTCAAATGTCTTTGGAAATATGAAAAAAAAGGAAGATTCTGTAGACTTACTGTAAATCATCTCTAGAAGCATTTACTACTATGGCTGTCTGGCTAGGGTAAATTAACACTTTTCAAATTAGAACTTGAGAGAAAGTGGAAGAAATATATTTCCACTGAAAACAGACTAATGAGAGTACTTCCTCTTGCTACTCCACTTATCCATGCCTGCTATCCTGGCAACTCTATCTATGTTCTTCCATAAATCAGCCATAGATTGTCCACTCAATGTATTGGGAGCTTTCCTCAAGATCTGTTGACATGGAACAGATACTAATAAAGCATATGGGTTGTTCATCAGTTCTCTCTCCTTCTTATTATATGATTGACCAATCTTATATTCCTAGTTTTCATATTTCAAATAATACTTTCTACATCACTGCCCAGTGTGGACTCCCTCTACCCCCAATAATCCTAAGTGTAGAACAACCAAATTAAAATGGAATTTTGAAATACTTAACAATTTAAAAATACATGGAATGTATATCATGTTAATATGTGCTCTTCTAAGTCAATATGCAGCCTTAATCATCTTTTATTTATATTTTACTTTGACACTATTGCTGTACTATATTGTAGCCTGCTCATATTCTCCATGTTCCTTTGGCTCACTGTCTGTAATTCACTCAACTTTCTCTGGTCCAGTAAAATCATCACAGGATGGTCAAGGCCAACCAATTTAGGTGATCCTACCCAAGAAAATTGACTGTGATTTAAAAATCTTGACTTCATATATTTTTATGTACCCTGAGGACAGTTGCTATAAGGAATAACTGTCAATTATATTATTTTCTCAGTTGAAATGTAATGCATTTTTTATAATAATTAACCTAGATTTCCACGTTAAGTTATTAGCTTCTCTGAATTAAAAGAGTGGAGGGAGGAACCGTTGCAAATCTTGAGACATAAAGAGGAATTATCTTGTCAAAAGCAAACCAATTTTAAAATTGATGTGATTTAAACAGAATAAAGGGTAGCATTAAATAAATGTATGATTGATTGAAAAAGAATAAGGGTTTGTCCTGTGATGAGAACAAGAAATAAATGATAGACTGGCCCTGCATTTTGCTGCTACCCATAATATAACAAGATGAAGTGAAAAAAAGTCCCCAAAATATTGGGTGGACCCCATATAGTGAACTTAGGGGAGGATATGGAAAAGATGCTGCACAGAATAGTTAAACATGGATGGGTTTTGACTGTTGAAGTGTCATACACCCAGATGTGATCACATACATTTGAGTATCTAGTGTAAGAAGGGGATCAGTTTATAGTAGAGCCCATTTCACTTGTCCTTGAATTTTCAGATCAACCTTTAAACCAGGAAAAATAATTTTTCTTCTCTTTCCCTATTCTAACAACAACAACATACTTTACATATATGCTGATCATGGACAAAAATAGTTGAACCTGTCTAGCCTTCAATTTTTCTCAGAGAGTTGAGGTTGCAGTTTTGCTTTATGATGAATTACATGATTAGATTTATTCATTTGCCTCTGGAATGATAATCATTTTCAAAATGTCTTCTTGGTGATAGTAGCAACAAGTGGCTTGCTGCCCTCAGAAATTCTACCCATTGAGGTGTAATCCTGAAAATTTGCCCAGCAAAATGGGTAGTCATTCACCTTTATCCTGAGACACCAAATCTCTCTGCTCTGATTCTATAATTGTATCTATAGACTATTTTTTTTAAGTTTCTCAATTAGAAGTATTTTAAAAACCATTTCCCTCCAGGAGTTTATAAAATTTGATATTCATCTAAATTCAATAAGGATGTCATCTTGAGATATGTCAGGATTTCTCTACTAAGGTCTGAAGACACCATCATTATTCATAACAATCTTGTTCATATTATAGGCTTTATTAATCTCCCAAGTCTTTTTACATTACTATGTATAGATTATCTCTCATGAAAAAAGTAACACCCCCAGATCACAAAATTTCCCTTGAGTAAAATCTGTCTTCCTCTGGATGAAGAGAAGAATCAAGGCTTGCAAAGATTTCATGCAGTTGTTTTAACAACTAGAAATTTCCCTCTCTTCTGATGTCATTTTCATCCTGGTATTAAATGTCTTGAAATGATGGCCCTTCTACCACTTCCCTTGAGAATCTACTTTGTAATTTTATAGCTGTTTTAGAGAAACCTTCTAAAGGCTTAATTTAGACTTTAATTTATGCACTGGAATCCTTCTACTGTTAGCTCTGTGCCTCTCCATCATGTTAAATTGTTTCTCTCTCTTTTGCTAAGTTGATCTTGGAAGATTAGAGGAAATGAAAGTTTGCAAGTCAAAACCTTCTCTGCTATTGGTATCTTCCAAGGAATAGAAAGGGGACAACTGTCTTCCAATGAGGGTGTAAGTGAAATAGGTATTTATCTTGGTGAAAATTATAACCTGAACCATTTCTGTTTCAAGAGAATGCCTCAAACCAACCTAGAGAAAGAATAGAACTTTTCCAATATTTAGTGGCCTATTGAAATTCTAATGGTAGGACTTCAACAAAGTTCCTTTTTTTTTTATTCTTCAATATTTTATTTAAAACACACACACACACACAATACCTTCACATGTCACAACTTTTCCAAAAATACCAAAAAGTACAGTGCAAAGTACCTTTCCACATTCTTTTCATCATGCATTGCGTCAATGTTGATGCAAAAAGAATTTTTGTGTTTCATCCTGGAATCTGGAAATTGCAATTCACTGAAACAGGATGACTAACACCAATTAAAGTAAAATAGATGGACTTTTTTCTCTTTAACAAAATGACTTTTTTGTTTGTTTAAAATGCAATACTGAGTGGGGGGAGGCAGAGCCAAGAGAGTGGAGAGGACACATACTTCTTTCTGATCTCCTCCCAGGACCCTCCCCAATTCACCCTCTGAATTAGTTCTAGACTGGCAGAATTCACAAATAATGGGAGTCCAGCAATTTACCACCAGAAGATAATTTCAAAGATCACCAGAAAAAGTCTATTTCTGTTGGGTGCAGGGAGGTGGCCAGATACAGGACCCGCTAGGGCATGCTGTGCCGGCCTGGGGTGGGGGGTGGTCTCCACTGCATGGTGCAAACTCCATGCAGTGGAGAATCTATGGGGAGGAATCTACACCAGTGTTGGCCACTCTACCCTATCAGCAAACCAGTAGGTCAGCAGAGAAGTAAAAAAACATCCAATACAAACATAAAAGGTAAAGAGTGAACACTGAAGGGCCAGAGTCTCACAAGACCTGGCCATGCCCATCTAGCAGTGGAAGTGAGTCAGTCAGCACTGACCCAGCACAGCCTTTGTCGCTTAGCTGCTGCCTGTAGAGGAAGCTTGGTAAACTTCCCTTGCTCTAAAAGCAGATCTCAATTTAAAAAAAAATAAATAAAAAGGCAAAGAGAACTCTAACTATAGATAATTTCTATGGTGAAAGAGAAGAATAGATTTCAAACCCTGAGGAGACTAAAGGCAGATAGTCTCTAGATGAAGCCCCAAAAGGCTATATAACCTGGTCCCCACCACACAAGACTCTCCTAAAAGAAATTTAAAAGGATCTTAAAAAGAGAGCTAGAAGAAAATTGGGGAAAAGAGATGAAAACTTAGCAAGAGGGTTTGGAAAAGGCATATAACTCTTAAAAGATAGATTTGATAAAGTGGAAAAAGAAAACAACTCCCTGAAAAATTTGTGAAATGGAAAAGGTGAAAAGAACTCCCAGGAAAACAGAATGTGTGAATTGTAAAAGGTAAAAAGAACTCCTAGGAAAACAGAATTGGTGGATTGGAAAAGGTAAATAATTCATTAAAAAACAGAATTTCTGAAATAGAAAAAAATTCCATAGAACAAAACAATTCATTTTAAAACTCAATTGGGCATATACAAAAAGAAGTAAAAAAAAAAGTAAATGAAGAAAATAATTCACTAAAAATCAGAATTGAACAAATGGAAATGAATGACTCGATGAGACCTCAAGAATCAATCAAGCAAAACCAAAAAAATGAAAAAGTAAAAAAAAATGTAAAATACCTACTTGGAAAACCAACTGACCTGGAAAATAGATCTAGGAGAGACAATCTAAGGATTATTGGACACCCTGAAAACCATAATGAAAAAAAGAGCCTAGACACTATTTTTCAGGAAATCATCAAAGGGAACTTGCCCTGATATCAGAATTAGAATGAAAAATAGCCATTGAAAGAATTCACTGAACACCTCCTGAAAGAGGCCGCAAAATTAAAACTCCAAGGAATATTATGGCTAAATTTCAGAACTATCACACCAAGGGAAAAATATTACAAGCATCCAGAAAAAGAAAATAATTCAAATATCAAGGAGCCACAATAAAGATCACTTGGGATCTACAGCTTCCATCTTAAAGGATTGAAAAGCCTGGAATCTGATATTCCAAAAGGCAAAGGAACTTTGAATTCAACCAAGAATAAACTACCCTGCTAAATTGAGCATTTTCTTCCAGGGAAGAAGATGGGCATTCAATGAAACAGGTGAATTCCATTTCTTTAGGTTGAGTAATATTATGGAAGCATTAAGACAAAATGTTTGAGAAACTAAATTTAGTCCTATTGCTTGATGTACTTAATGTGAACCTCTGATAAGAAATTTCAAAATAAAATAAAATATCATCTACATTATTTTTGTGGAATCATTTCCAAATGTCTACACAAAAGATTATGGCAGTGAACTTGTGCTCAGAAATTGGTTATTTTTTTTAAATTATTAATCAATCTAGACCATCTTCACTTTAAAACCTATTGTTCTTAGAGACTACAAACTCTGTATCTATGAAAATTATTTGAAATAGGCCCCTGGTTTCTGTTAGAAGCATAAATAACCCAGGAACAATTTTAATTTATTTTTTAATTCCATGGCTGACTTACTATAATTCTTCATTAGCATAAAGTTCCTCTCAGTCAAACTTTTTTTTTTGCTACATACAAATAAATGGCATTGATAACTTCCTAGAGACTTAATAGATCAAGGAAAAAGTTCAGATAGAACAAAAGATAGGAGAGACAATATTAAGGAGATGAAATGGGAGAAAATTTTTTTTATTGGAAAATAAAGTCAACATTCTGAATGGGATCTAAGATCCCCATCGTGTGTGCTTTTGTTTTTGCTTTGTTAAATGAATTGACACATCAAAAAACTAGGTTTAGAAATGACAAGACTTGGAGATGAAATTTGTATTTTGCCATTAATACACATATGTACACAACTATCTAAAGATCCCTCAAGCACTTTCTTCACACAACAGATGCCCCTACCCACCTTCAACTTAAATAAAATGACCATTTCTCTCTATAAGAGTTTGTATATTACTTATTTAATAGGAAGCTGATTTTAAGTATAAAAAAGATTACAACTCATTATCTATTTTGATTCTCTTTCTTTTTTCTACTTGAAAATTCAAATATATAAAGCTATTTTCTTTTTATGGGGTCACTTTAATTTTTTTTCCCCCAGAGTTTTTATTGAAGGTAAAATTTAATATCCTAGATAGGGGAACTCAATACTTTAAGGATGTTAACCTTACTGCTGAGAGTTCTAACAAGGTAGATTCAATTTATGCCAAGTGTTTTAAAATATGATTGGAACACTTGGTTCAGGTGTCAAATCTATGGCTAATCTAAACAATACCTATGACCTAAATATAAGGTTGCAAGTCATATCATCTGTCTCTTTGACTAGCTTGAATTACTTTTCTTTTTTCTCTCATTTGATAAAAATTTAAAAGTGAGATTTTTACATTAGATATTCTTTCCTAGGGCCACTTTAAATAATTACACAATCATGCATTTCTCAACCTTTAGCCATACTAAGACTACTAGAAAAATAAGGACGAATATTAGGAAATTCACCTACTATGGACCCATTGCCTTACAACAAAACAAAAAACAAACAACATACACCTTGATTGAAAAGAAAATACCAAGTTTCAGGGATACACATTTAAATGCTGAAATTCTAAATTTCTTGATGGACATTTTTGTACCTTTGCCAATAAAGTCTATTACACATCAAATGCCAATCAGAATAGAAATAGAATCATATAGACTTATACCTCTTTAAAAAAGAGATTTACAGTAAACATATCTAAGAAATCTGAATAGATAGAGAAAAGATACTAATAGCATTGTTCCCAAAATAATTAACTTCTATAGGTCTGTTGCGTGTATCATCAAATGTTCTGCATCCATTGAGATTATCATATGATTTGTTAGTTTTGTTACTGATATGGTCAATTATGCCATAATTTTCCTTATATTGAACCAGCTCTGCATTCCTGATATAAATCCCACTTGGTTATAGTGTATTATCTTGCTGATTTTTTTTAATTTAAAAAAATTTTTGTATCAATGTTCATTAAGGAGATTAAGGAAAATTTCTTTTTGTATTTTGGCTTTTCCTGTTTTAGTTATCAGTACCATATTTGTGTAGAAGGAATTTGACAGGATTTTATCTTTGCCCATTTTTCCAAATAGTTTATATAGTATTGAAATTAATTGTTCTTTAAATGTTTGGTAGAATTCACTTGGAAATAATCTGGCCCTGGAGAATTTTTTCTCAGGGAATTCATTGATATCTGGTTCAATTTCTTTTTCTAAAATGAGGTTAAGTAATTTATTTCCTCTTCTGATAATTTGGACAATTTATATTTTTTAAATATTCATCCATTTCAGTTAGATTGTCAAATTTGTTGGCATACAGTTGAGCAAGATAGCTCTTAATTATTGCTTTAATTTCTTCTGTGGTGGTAAGTTCACCCTTTTCATGTTTGATGTTGGCAATTTTTTTCTTTCCTTTTTCTAATCAAATTAACCAAAAATTTCTCTATTTTATTGTTTTTTTTCATAAACCATCTTAGCATTATAAATTAATTCAATAATTTTTTTAGTTTCAATTTTGTTAATCTCTTCTTTGAGTTTCAGAATTTTTAATTTGATATTTCATTTGGAGATTTTAAAATATGTTCTTTTCTAACTTTTTTAGTTGGATACCCAAATCATTGATCTCCTCTTTCTGTTTTTTTAATTAATTTTATAATTATAATTTTTTTTGACAATACATATGCATGGGTAATTTTTTTTTTACAACATTATCCCTTGTATTCACTTTTCCAAATTTTCCCCTCCCTCCCTTTACTCCCTCCCCTAGATGACAGGCAATCCCATACATATTAAATGTGTTATAGTATATCCTAGATACAATATATGTGTATAAATACCATTTTCTTGTTGCACGGTAATAATTAGATTCCGAAGGTATAAGTAACCTGGGTAGAAAGACAACAGTGCAAACATTTTATACTCAATTCCCAGTGTTCCTTCTCTGGGTGTAGCTGTTTCTGTCCATCATTAATCAACTGGAACTGAATTATATCTTCTTTATGTTGAAGATATCCACTTCAATCAGAATATATCTTCATATAGTATCGTTGTTGAAGTGTATAGTGATCTCCTAGTTCTGCTCATTTTACTCAGCATCAGTTCATGTAAGTCTCTCCAAGCCTCTCTGTATTCATCCTGCTGACCATTTCTTACAGAGCAATAATATTCCATAACCTTCATATACCATAATTTACCCAACCATTCTCCAATTGAGGGGCATCCATTCATTTTCCACTTTCTAGCCATTACAAAAAGATCTGCCACAAACATTTTGGTCCCTTTCCCTTCTTTAGTATTTCTTTGGGATATAATCCCAGTAGTAGCGCTGCTGGGTCAAAGGGTATGCACATTTTGATAACTTTTTGGGCATAATTCCAGATTGCTCTCCAGAATGGTTGGATTCTTTCACAACTCCACCAACAATGCATCAGTGTCCCCGTTTTCCCACATCCCCTCCAACATTCATCATTATTTGTTCCTGTCATCTTAGCCAATCTGACAGGTGTGTAGTGGTATCTCAGAGTTGTCTTAATTTGCATTTCTCTGATCAGTAGTGATTTGGAATACTCTTTCATATGAGTGGAAATAATTTCAATTTCATCATCTGAAAATTGTCTGTTCATATCCTTTGACCACTTATCAATGGGAGAATGGCTTGATTTCTTATAAATTAAAGTCAATTCTCTATATATTTTGGAAATGAGGCCTTTATCAGAACCTTTAACTGTTAAAATATTTTCCCAATTTGTTACTTCCCTTCTAATCTTGTTTGCATTAGTTTTGTTTGTACAAAAATTTTTTAATTTGATGTAATCAAAATCTTCTATTTTGTGATCAATAATGATCTCAGGTTTCCTTTGGTCACATAATCCTTCCTCCTCCACAGGTCTGAGAGGTAGACTATCCTATGTTCCTCTAATCTATTTATGATTTCATTCTTTATGCCTAAATCATGGACCCATTTTGATCTTATCTTGGTATGTGGTGTTAAGTGTGGATCCATATCTAATTTCTGCCATACTAATTTCCAGTTTTTCCAACAGTTTTTTTCAAATAATGAATTCTTATCCCAAAAGTTGGTGTCTTTGGGTTTGTCAAACACTAGATTGCTATAGTTGTACACTATTTTGTCCTGTGAACCTAACCTGTTCCATTGATCAACTAGTCTATTTCTTAGCCAATACCAAATGGTTTTGGTGACTGCTGCTTTATAATATAGCTTTAGATCAGGTACCGCTAGGCCACCTTCATCTGATTTTTTTTTCATTAATTCCTTTGAAATTCTCGATCTTTTGTTCTTCCATATGAATTTTGTTGTTCTTTCTCTGTTTTAATCATGTAACTATTTAGAGATACAAAATTTCCTCTAAGAACTCTTTTTTTGAATGTAACTTTTATTGCATTGTGATCTGAAAAGGAAGCATTTACTATTTCTGCCTTTCTGCATTTGATTGTGAGGTTTTTATACCCTAATACATGGACAATTTTTGTGCAGATGCCATGTACTGCTGAGAAGGAAGGTATATATTCCTTTCTATCCATATTCAATTTTCTCCAGAGGTCTATTATATCTAAGTTTTTAAAGATTCTATTAACTTCTCTAGCTTTTTTCTTGCTTATACTGTGGCTAGATTTATCTAATTTTGACAGGGAAAGGTTGAGGTCCCCACTAGTATAGTTTTACTGTCTATTTCTTCCTGTGACTGGTTTAACTTCTCTAAGAATTTGGATGCTGTACCACATGATATATATACATTTACTACTGATACCATTTCATTGTCTATGCATTTTCCTTTCTTATCTCTTTTAATTAGATCTATTTTTGCTTTTGTTGTGTTGAGATCAGAACTGCTGACCTCACTTTTTTTTTTGCTATTACTAAATTAGCATAATAAATTCTACTCCATCCTTATTCTATATGTAGCTCTCTGTTTCAAATATGTTTCTTGTAAACACCATATTGTAGGATTCTGATTTTTAATCTACTCTACTATCTGCTTCCATTCATATCCAAATATGAGTTCATTCCACTCATATTTACAATTATGATTATCAGGCATTTCCCTCTATCCTATTTCCTCCCCTGTATATATTTTTGTTATCTTTCCAACCTGTCTCTCCTCAGTAATGTTTTGTTTAAGACTCACCTCTCATATTACTCTTTCTATCACCCCTCCTCTGTTCTCTTATTCCTTTTTCCTAGTGTTTGTGCGCTCCCTTCTATCCAACCCCTCCCTTTTCTTTCCCCTTTCTTCTCCTAATTCCTTTTAGAGTAAGATAAAATTTTATATCCAACTGAGTGAATATGTTAAGGTTCTTTTCTGTTTCTTCCTCATTTTCTTCCATCCTTCCTTCCTTCCTTCCTTCCTTCCTTCCTTCCTTCCTTCCTTCCTTCCTTCCTTCCTTCCCTCCCTCCTTCCCCCTCCCTCCTTCCTTCCTTCCTTCATTCCTTCCTTCCTTCCTTCCTTCCTTCCTTCCTTCCTTCCTTCCTTCCTTCCTTCCTTCCCTCCCCTCCTTCCTCTCCCTCCTTCCTTCCTTCCTTCCTTCCTTCCTTCCTTCCTTCCTTCCTTCCTTCCTTCCTTCCTTCCGTCCCTCCTTCCTTCCTCCCTCCTGCCCTCCTTCCTTCCTTCCTTCCTTCCTTCCTCCTTCCCTCCTTCCTTCTTCCTTCCTTCCTTCCTTTCCCTCCCTCCCTCCTTCCTTCCTTCCTTCCTTCCTTCCTTCCTTCCTTCCTTCCCTTCCTTCCTCCTTCCTTCCTTCCCTCCTTCCCTCCTTCCTTCCCTCCTTCCCTCCTTCCTTCCCTCTCTTCCCTTCCTTCCTTTCCTCCTTCTCCTCCTTCCTTCCCTCCTTCCTTCCTTCCTTCCTTACTTCCCTTCCCTCCCACCCTCCCAACCATCCCTCCCTCCCACCCTCCCTCCCAACCCTCCCTCCCTTCCTACCTTCCATCCCAACCCTCCTCCTTCTCCATCCTCTTCCCTCCCTCCTTCTTCTCCTTCCTTCCTTCTTCCCTACCTTCCTTCCCTCCTTATCCTTCGCTCCCTTCCTTCCTTCCTTCCTTCCTTCCTTCCTTCTCTTCCTTCCCTCCTTCCTTCCTTCCCTCCTCCCCTCCCTTCCTTCCTTCCTTCCTTCCTTCCCTCCTTCCTTCCTTCCCTCCTTCCTTCCTTCCCTCCCCTCCTTCTCCTTCCTTCCTTCCTCCTCTCCTTCCTTCCCTCTTTCCTTCCTTCCCTCCTTCCTTCCTTCCTTCCCTCCTTCCTTCTTTCCCTCCTTCCTTCCTTCTCTCCTTCCCTCCCCTCCCTCCCTTCCTTCCTTCCTTCCCTCCCTCTCTTCCTTCCCTCCTCCCCCTTCCCTCCTCTCCCCTCTCCCCTCCCTCCCCTTCCTTCCCTTCCTTCCTTCCTTCCTTCCTTCCTTCTCCCTCCTTCCTTCCTTCCTTCCCTCCTTCCTTCCTTCCCTCCTTCCTTCCTTCCTTCCCTCCTTCCTTCCTTCCCTCTTTCCTTCCTTCCCTCCTTCCCTCCTTCCTTCCTTCCTTCCCTCCTTCCTTCCTTCCCTCCTTCCTTCCTTCCCTCCCTCCTTCCTTCCTTCCTTCCTTCCCTCCTTCCTTCCTTCCCTCTTTCCTTCCTTCCCTCCTTCCTTCCTTCCTTCCCTCCTTCCTTCTTTCCCTCCTTCCTTCCTTCTCTCCTTCCCCTCCCTCCCCTCCCTTCCTCCTTCCTTCCTCCCTCTCTTCCTTCCCTCCTCCCTCCCTCCCTCCCTCCCTCCCTCCTCTCTCTTCCTTCTCTCCCTCCCTCCCTCCCTCCCTCCCTTCCTTCCTTCCTTCCTTCCCTCCCTCCCTCCTCCCTCCCTCCCCTCCCTCCCTCCCTCCCTCCTTCCCTTCCTTCCTCCCTTCCTTCCTTCCCTCCCTTCCTCATTCCTTCCTCCCTTCCTTCCCTTCCTTCCCTTCCCTCCCTCCCTCCCTCCCTTCCCTTCCTCCTTCCTTCCTTCCTTCCTTCCTTCCTTCCTTCCTTCCTTCCTTCCTTCCTTCCTTCCTTCCTTCCTTCCTTCCTTCCTTCCTTCCTTCCTTCCTTCCTTCCTTCCTTCCTTATTTCTTTCCTTCTCATTTTGTGACTTTTAAGATTGAGCTGTGCTCCTGGGGCCCTGGAGGCACTACCCCAAGCTTCTTGTGCAGCTCTGAACTTTGGCTTTGAGCATAGGGACTCCTTGTGTTTGATATCTTGCTCACAGCGAGAGGTAGCTCCTCCTGGTCTTTCCAGATAACAACCTGATTTCCTGGGGTGACAATTTGCCTTCTGTGCTGGGAGTAGAGGCTGCCCCACTGATCTGCTTGTCTACTGAGCCAGGACCGAGTGTCTCAGTTGCTGATCTGCTGAAATTTAAGATATTCTCACTGTGTTTTCCAGACTGAAGCAGGCTGAACACTTCTTTTACCACCAGTGATACAGATCTTTCTTGAAGTCCTAATAATCTATCTAGAGCTGGAGAGTAGTTTCATTCCATCAAACTGTTCAGAAGCTTGTTTACATATGGTTTTTGAGGGAAACTGGAAAGCTCAAGCAGTCTCTTGGCTTCACTCTGCCATATTGGTTCTGCCCCACAAATTCCTCATGTAGAATTTTCTGTCAGGCCTTTAAGAATAGATCAGAATTTCCCTGGTGTTATCTTGGTGGTTTACTTCATATCATTCAGAGTTATATCAGTCATATTGAGGTTTTGTGGCTTTTGGTCTTCAATGGCAGTACAGTTGTCACCATGGTCACCCTCCTAATGCTATTATTAGTTGCTGGAAGTGTCTTCACAGGAACTTGCCACTGGAGTGGCCACTTCCCACTGATTCAGTTTTCAAAAAGTTTCAACACTGTGTAAACTCATATAGATTAAAGGAGTATTAATACATAACAGTTTAAGTTATGCTTGAAAATGTTCTTATGTGGGAAAGTATTGTTTAAATTTTTCATTTGTTTTTATTAAGAAAAATAAAAACTCTATATATTATATATACATATATATATATTCATATATAGGCCTAGGGTCAGGAAAACTCCATGCATGTATGTGCATTTGTACATGTATGTATGTGTATATATAAACATATTTTATATGTATATATATACACACATTACCAAGCTCCTTTGGTTCACAGATCTAATTCCATTATTTTACAGAAATTGAGACTCAAACTATATCGATAGTTAGTCTAAGGTAACAGAACTAGCTTATGGGCAAACCAAGCCTATAGCCTGCCTCTTCTATTTGTAAGGTTTTTCTTGGTTTCATGACTTGTGAAACATAATTTATCTCATTTTGGTGAGAGTGATCTGAACTATGCTCCTTATAAAGTGTAAGGTATATAAGGTATATAGATCAACCCTAATTAGGTGATAAGACAGGATTTATTAAATAGCATCACCATAACAATAATCTGTTAGTGTTGGACAGCTTAGAGATCCAAGATATTGAGAATAGATCCTCAGCCCCTCTTCCCTCAAAGAGAGAGAGAAGATAACAATGCACAAATAAATGTAAACTTTCTGAAGAAGTGGGAAAAAGCCTGAGTCCTCTACACTCTCTGTGCTGCAAAACAGAGAACCCATAACAATGAGTGACTAGGTTAGGGAAACTGTTGTTGGCATGCCAGTCTCTGCATTCAGCAACTTCAATTACCTGTGTTGCCAACACAGGAACTGAAAGTGAAGATGGTGATATGTTCCTTTGCTCCCCCATTCTTATATGCTTCTCACTCCCATGAAGCATATGTATTAATTACAAAGCTTAGTTCTACTTCAAAAAATTTTATATTTTCTTTTCTATTACTATTTACCTAAAAGCTGTTGTTGAGCTAAAACTGTGGTTAACCCAAAAGCATTGATGATATGTAATTGTTACAGTTGCCCAAAGGCACCTAAAAACAGCAAAAGAAGGGAATTGTCTTTCCACTTTACCAAGATGTCTATCTGAGAGTTCAAGTAAACCAGAGCAATTTGTATAGAAAATTGGCCATTAAACTCCCTAAAGGAAGAGATTTAAAATGAAGCTGGATTATTCATGTTCAAACTTCCTTGAACAAAGTATGAACAAATTTTGGCTCATCTTGACTATACTGTCTTATAGTGGTTGTGATGGTGAATTGTGCATTTAATTCTTCTTTGATGGAATTGGATGACTATGCTTTCTAAAACTGAGTGACTTTTACTGTACCTTTGTGCTATTATTATTGCTGATCCCTGTTTCTCATAGAGAAATTTTGCTTTATCAGGCAACATATGTATTCTTAGTTCATACAACAATATTAACATATTTTATAACAATTTTAATGACAAGTATCTCAATGACTTCAGGAAGTTGACTTTTTTGAGGGAGGAGAAAATAGAAAGGATATGGTGCTTCTGTGCATTCGCTTGGTCTTAATATCTCTTTACCCCCCATCCCATATGAAAGAGTGGTGCTGGAGCTATAAACAATAAATGAAGCAGAGTTTGGCAATTATCCAATTTATTTGATTAATATAAATTGCTAACCTGAATAATTTAGACTACAAAGTGAATTTTTGTGGGAGGATTATATTATTCAATTTGGCAACCTAAATTTGTCAAATTGGTTGGATGAAGACCAAACTTATATTTCGTATTGTGCTATGAAGTCAAAGGCTTAAAAGCTGTTTTGCTCTAAAGTCACATCATATGTCTGTGATAAAAATTAAAAGAGAATTTAGGTCTTTGGGTAAACAGCACTAACTATAATTTTAAAAAGTGGTTTCCTTTAGATCTTAAGCTTAACACTGCCCCTCAGCAAGTGCCATTGACTTTTCAAGAAACTGATGTATTTGTGTCCCATCAATGGTTAAGTTTATGAAGCAAATGATCATCGGCATAACCTCACTTCTAGTTCTAGACTATTCATGAAGAAATAAATACATATTAATTATGTAACTCATGGAATTTTCCCAACCTACTGACTGTTCTTGAAGCCTCTCTTCATTGGAAAGGACTACTGCTTAAACCTCCTGTGCAGGGACTAGTTTATCTGCTATGCCCCAGTCACCACTAATTTCCTCAGTTTTAGTCTTTTTCCTTCAAAACTTCACTTATTATCTTGTTTTTGTCAGACACTGACTGTCTCTATCTCTTATTTTAGTCATCTAAGAACATCTCTGTTTTTGTCTCTTATGTCAAAATATCAAAAATACTTTTGAGGATCTAGGATGTCCCCTCTCTTATCTTCCTTGATTTTCTTTGAATTTCTTCTTCATTTTCATTGCCATATCTCTAAGCAGGCCTTCATCATTCCCAAATTAATGAAACAGTTTTCTAACTGGTCTCTCCACCTCCAGTTTTAGCTTATACTCATCCATCTTGCACAACATGGCCAGAGAAATTTTCACAAAAAATACATCACACATGACCTAAAATCTTAAATCTTACATATCAGAAGTTTAAGTAAATACATACAAATAAGCAGTCATCAGAACAATTTACATAAAACAAAGATATTGTAAACACCATCCTTAAATTTTAAACAAATCTTAAAATTTGTAGGAATGCTAATCAGCACAATGATCAATCACAAGTATAGAGAACTCATAATGAAACACGCTACCTATTTCCAGAAAGGAAAATCATGGTCTCAGATTATAGACTGAAACATAATTTTTTGGGGGGAAGGATGGCAAATAGATTTGTTTTACTTAACTATCAATGTTTGTAATAGAATTTTTAAATAATCGCTTTCTTAAATGTTACCCAAGATTGGAACAACGAGGAGAGTAGACATGAAGAAGGAAGTTAGAGAGTGGGGTAGACAGGTGATGACTTCAGTCTTTTAAGTCAAGTAGAAGACAAGGTCAACTGTTGAAAGATAAGAAATTAGATCTGAGCTGGAGGTTAAAGAAGTTTTATAACTGCCACTATGAGATAATTAAAAGGATTGCCATGTAGTGATGAGAGTCTAGATGAAGTTTGATAATGTAATTTGTATATTAGTCCCCAATCTCTTACAGACAAACTATGTTTGTTTGTTTTGAAGGGGATTTTTTCTAATAAGAATCCCTATGGATCTGTCCAAGCTTTAAAAGGGTCCTCAGAAAGAACTTAGGCTAACAAAAGCAATAAATAGTAGAGTTTTGTTTATTAAGAGAAGGGAACAAAGAAGGTACTTATATATGATCCTGTAGTAAAGTAAGAACTTCAAAGGGAAAAGAAAGAAAGTATTCAATGAAAATCACAATGAGAAAGAAAATCAGTTTTAGGAAGAGTGAAATAAATTGTAGAGGTGGAAAAATTGTTGATAATATTTAAAGAAAAGAATTTCAGGCTTCAAGATCTTAAAAGTGATAGAGTATGGGTGGTAGTTGGTAGTAGATAATATTACCAAATAGTGGATTCCTTAAAAAATAGAATGAAGCAAAAGGACTTCACTGATTTGATCTGTCAATAAGAAATATTAGAATAAAATCAAAAGACTGAATAATTAAAGGTCACAGAATATGTAAGCTACAAAACAAGTCAAAGAAAGAACACTTAAAAATAATCAGTCTCTCTGAAAACCATGATCAAACAAAAAGCCTGGATGCCATCTTTCAAGAAATCATAAAAGAAACAAAAAGCAACTGACATGGCTGGAGGAATATTCAAGACTCATAGCAAGCCTGTTTATGACAAAAATGACACTACTACCCAAGGCAATTTAACAGTTGTAAATCAAAATAAACAGAATTCAATACAATAATGACAAAATTCACTTGGATAAAGCCTTATAATATCAAGATAATTAATAAAAAGGTAGGAACTAGGTAGAATAACATTTTCAGATCTTAAATTATATTATTAAATAACAATTCTCAAAACTATTTGGTATTGGCTTAAAAATAGAAGGAGGAAAAATCAATGAAACAGACAAAGCGGTGAAGAATCAGAAATAATGGAATTCGATAACTCAGTGTTTGATAAATTTGAAAACAAATATTGAGAAATAATTCCTTTTTATATATAAATTGATAGGGAAATTGGAGAGCAATCTGACAGAAATTAGGCTCAGACTAATATCTTATACTATATTTCACAATATGTCCAAAATGGATATGTGACCTGAATATTAAAGTCATACTATTAAAAAATTTAGAAGAAAAGTAGCACAAATATCTTTTTTCAGCACTGGATAGGAGATATATTTTTAAATAAACAAAGGATATAGGCAATTACGAAAAATAAAAGGGATCCTTTTGATTATATGAAGTTGAAAAACTTCTGCAGAAATAATCTCTCACTATCTCTCATCCCTCTTTCCCACTTCCAAGCTGTTGCCAAAACTATCTATTTCACCTTTACAACAACTCTTAAAAATACCCCCTTCCCCATACTACTGCACTATTCTGGTGTTAGCCCTCACAACTCACAACTGGATTATTGCAATAGCCTGTTGGGGGGTCCCTGCTTCAGATCTTCCTACTCCACTCCATCCTCCATTTAATCATGAAAAGTGATTTTCCTAAAGCACAGGTCCAACCATGTCATTCCTTTACTTAATAAATTACAATGGTTCCCTATAGCCTTCAGGATCAAATACAAAATCCTCTATTCAAAGCCCCTCCTACCTTTCCAGACTTGTTACACCTTGTTCCCCAACAAGTACTCTTTGATCGAGCCTCTTGGCTATTCCATTAGCAACACACTCACCTCTTGGTTCTAGTCATTTTCTCTGGCTATTCCCCATATCTGGATTATCCCTCCTCATGTTATTTACTGTCTTCCCTGACGGTTTCAATTAAAATCCCATCTGTCTCTCTCTGTCTCTCTCTCTCTGTTTATCTCTCTCTTTCTCAATAGTAATTTATTTTTCCAAATATATGCAGAGTTTTCAACATTTGCCTTCGCAAAACCTTGTGTTCCAAATTTTCCTCCCTCCTTTCTTCTCCACCTTCTCCCTCCCCAAGCAAACAAGCAATCTAATATAGGTTATATGCTGTGTAAATACAGATCTCTTTAAAATGCTGGGGGAAAAAATCAATTCTATAATCATGTTGTAGAACAAGATTATTTCATTTAGTTCTGTTACAGTGAAAATGTAATTAATTGCTATAAATCATAATCAATAGATAAAAAATGCTGACTCCAGTGTCATTCAGTCTTTTTCGTGAGCTCTGATTGACTTAGATTCAGTTTCTAATGTAGCTGAACTAAAATGTGCTGTTTTTAGAAAATGATTTTTTTTTGGCCTAGGGAAGTAAAATTTTTTAGCCATCACAGCAACAAGCATAGAGCTTAAAGGATTTGGTGGTCTTGTTACTAAATACATACATAGATACAGATATAGAGAGAGTGCCATCTTTTTATCCCTCCTGTTCCTTTCCCTTCTGAGTATCCTTATATTTCTGCACTTTCTCTTGGAATGTAGCATTTTGTAATTACAATCAAATCAAAATTATGGTCTTGAATGAAGGACTCAAGATCCTTCTGTTTTGTGTTCTATACATTTTTATACAAGCACTTCAAAAAGTCATTGTTTCCCCATTTTGACTTTCCTTTAAGCCTTCCAATCCTATTTGAGACTCCTCTGACATTTCCCAGCTTTTTCTGAAGTGTGGATCTCTTCTTTAGATTAATGGTATTTGGCTTAATTTGGGGACTTTGATCCCTAAAAAACTAGTTTAAATAACCTCATTAGGTTAATTAGTCTGTCTCTGAAGATACTTTTCCTTTCCTTATGCAGATAAATTTCATTTTGGTCTTTATTTCAGAAGATTATGCCATTTTAAGAAATCCCAAACATTTTCTTTGGCATTGCTTATACAGACAAATGTACATTTGTCTCTCTAGGAACCCTTACTGAAATGTTATTTAAGTACTTTTGTGGTGGTAGCCAAGATTATTTACTGTGATAGAAAAATTAAATATATTTTGATAGCCCCAACTTTCCTCCTTTGGAAGAAAAAACTATAATGCCCAATATTACTTCTTTTTTTCATACATAAGACCAAGTCACTTTTGTTTAGTCCAATTAATGGTTTTTTTTAACTAAATCATCACATATCAAAAACAATGGAAAAGCAATAAAAAAAACAGAAATCAATATCTCTTGTATTTTGTTTTTTAAAGAATATTTCTCTTTAGTTCCAACACACAGAGAGAAATCACAGGAATTTATTTACTATATTTGGAATGAAGGAGAAATGTCCTAAAAATAGAACTTGCTTCCTAAATAAGACCGTATGATGCATCAGATACCCAAATTTATTTTCTAGTATGAATGCTGTCATTCACAAGTCGAAGACCAAATGGAAGAAGGTAGAAAAGCAAAATATGGCTCATATCCTCCTTGATGGTTTGGGGAAAATGAATTCTTCCATTTGATTTAGAATTTCTAATTTTGGAGAGAGAGAGTTTTTGTTTTCAAAGACAAAGTGCTCTTTTATGTGTTTGTGATAAATATAGCACCTGAGACAACCTACCTCCCCTTCATATATGAAGGGGATAGATAGTTGCCACAGGTTCAAGTACTCTATGAGCTCTATCTACTGAAAAAAAAAATGCTCATGAATGTCTGCCTGATGTGTTTACTTTTTACTTGTCTGTCAGAAGACATAATTAATTCAAAGCAAAAAAAAAAAAAAAAAAAAAAAAAGAAACAGCAAGTAAGAAAAGTAGTTCAAAAATCATTTATTCCATAAACCCAGGACAAATTTTCTCTTACCTCTATACATTATTAGTAGGAAGAGTAGATTCATGTGGGAATCACACGTGAAGGGACACACATGTATGGAACACAGCTATAAGGGCACTAGCACAAAGGTACACCTTATACCTCTAACCTTGTGGGACTGCTAGTGGCTTCCGACTGCTTCTGCTGGGCCTGCTATCTGGGGGGGGGTCTCACCTGGTGTGTAGATTCTACCATATGTTTCTGTCTACTGATCTGATAGAGACACTGCTCACTGGTGTTTTATTTGTTCTCCATCATTGAAAATCATGGGATCCACCAGATACATGATTGTGTATCTCCTTTGTGCTTCTGGATTCTGGTCTCAATCACTATTCAAATGAGGTGCTATTTCTTCTTTATAAAAAGGAAAGGGGAGTTCTCACAGCCTTTGCCATGATAGGCCTTTTCTCTTCAAAAGGAGAATTTTGACTCTAGGGGTCAAATTCTTTTGAAATTTATAAACAGCCAGATTGCTTAGTAGCAATTGTAGGAATTATCCATCTCTTAAAATCTTAACTTTTTGCTCACCAAAGGCAGAATCTCTGTATGACTAACTTAGAGTTAGAAAGTTATAAAGTTGCCAATAAGAAACATTTAACATATTTTTCTTTCAGCAAACTACTAAGGACCATCCGAGCCTGAGATCCTCAGATTTTCTAAACCATTTAGATTCTTTTAGATCTTAAAGGTGAGATATAAAGGAATCAAAACTACATTTGGAGCAACTCAAAATCATCTTCCTCCTGAATCATTGTTGTTTTAAATTCTTACCTTTATTATGTATATATGTGTATTTGCAACAAATTTTGAATCTCCCTATATAAAAACTCACCTTAAGGCAACACTTTCCATAACAGCTTAATGAGATAAGCAGAATAAGTATCTTTAGCCCCAATTTACAAATTGGGAAACTGAATTAGAGAAGTGGGCATCATCCAGGTGCAACAACAAGAGGTTAAATCTGGTCTCAAACACTTGTTATATGACTCTAGGCAAGACATTTAACCTCTCTTGCCTCAATTTCTTCAACTATAAATTGAAGATTATAGTAGTCCCTTTGTCTCAGGGTTGTCATAAGAATCAAAGGAGATATGAATTGTCTAGTCCTTAGGAAAGTGCCTGGTATTATAGTGATTACTACATACATACTATGTCGTCATCATCATCATCATCTTCTTCTTCTTTCTCCTCCTCATCCTCTTGCTGTTATTGTTCTCCTCCTCCTTTTCCTCCTTTTCCTCCTTTTTCTTTTTCTTATGGGCAAAATGTACTTTCCTTAAGCTTATCTACTATTCATTTTTTTTCTACAAGGGAGACTTTTGGAGGCAAGGAAGTTATAAATAAAAGTAGGAGTGAAAAAGAATAAACAAAATAAAAAAGAGCATCAATGAAACATTTTTACTTAAAATATATGGTAGTAGATTAATTGAAAGAAGGCACAAATAAGAAAGGTAGTATTTGAATGAGTTAAATCTAATATGTGCTTTTAAAAATTCCTCTAAACAGGTTCATATTGCCATATACAATCCTATTTTTTGAATTTTTTTTTTGTATAAAGAAAAGTGTTTGTTAAGGTTAGTCAAATTCATAATAAAAAAGAAAAAATAAAGATCTAATTAGTTTTTTAGGCTACCATTTCACACTTATGACTAATTTTAAATTGGAAGTCCACAAAAACCATCCGCTCTTGTGAACTCATTATGTTTCTCCTCTTTCATACTGGTAGAATTGATTTTTTAAACCTTTCATTTATCCCTATTTTTATCCTATTGGATAAAAGATTTTATCATGTTAAGATTTTTGGGAATCATAATTATTTTAGTATGTCCTCATCTCTCCTCAGCTTTGTATCATCTACAAGTTGAATAAGTATTAATATCTATGCCTTTATCTGAGTCACTGCTAAAAAAAAAATGCTAATGAGCACAGGGCTGAGCACAGATCTATGAAGTACTTACCTGGACAGCTCTAAGTTGATATGAACCCATTAAATATTATTAATCTCTGGATTCTGTCTTTCAGTAGTTTCTGGGGCCATATAACTTCGTCTACTCTATTATGCATGTCTAGTTCTATTTCAAGAAAAACAAGCACATTTTCCTTTTTAAAAAAAAGCCATTTTCAGGACAAGTGTGACCTTGGACAAATTACTTAGCACCCTTGGACCTCAGTGTCCTATTCTATAAAATGAGAGGGTTGGACAAGATGGCCTTTGAGGTCCCTTCCAACATTAGATCTATGACTTAATGAAGCCTGACAATTGATTCAGAGAAAATAAACTTCTTGTAGGCACATTCCACTGGGACAATTCATATTATTTTTTACAAGTCCCTTCTACATATTTCCTTTCTAGATCTTCCTCTCTTCCTTCCTTTCCTCCTTCTTTTCTTACCTCCTTCCCTCCTTCCTTCCTTCCTTTTTTCCTTCCTTCCTCTCTCCCTCCCTCTCTCTCTGGTTGGTCTTGGTTGGTCTGCCTCTGTCTGTCTGTCTGTCTCTCACCTCACTTTAATATCTAACCTTTTAAAGTAAAAGCTCTTTTAAGTTTCAGTTTCTAATTCCAGGAACTACTTTTGGGAAAGGTGAGATTTTTTTTCACCACCAGGCAGCCTCTTTGGACTTCTACCCCAGGAATTATTACTTTTCCCTATCTCCTTTTGCCAGTCTTTGACTCAGCTTCTCTGGGACTTCCTTGAGTATGAATTTTTGAACTTTGGATCAGATCTCCCAGTTCCCTCTTTTTTTCTTCCTGCCTTAGTTTTAATCACAAATGAACTCCTTTTACTTCAGATTTCACCAGCCTACCTGTGTTATTTGTTGTTCGTTCTTATTCTTCATCTTCTCTCTCTCTCTCTCTCTCTCTCTCTCTCTCTCTCTCTCTCTCTCTCTCTCTCTCTCTCTCTCTCTCTCTCTCTTTCTCTTTCTTTTTTTTTTTTTTAAACAAATGCTCATTTGGTCATTCAAAGCATATATTTATGTTAAAGGCAACCTCAGCCTTATCCTGAAATCAATCTTCCTCGGACCAGAAGCACTTGGCTGTTCATAAAAATGGACAGTTGCATTTTAAATGAGAAACTTTAGGCTTTCTCAAAGAGTCCACAATACACACATTATCTTTGGATGAAGGAAAGCCTTTTTTTTTTAACCTCCTCTTTTGTAACTTAAAAAAATGGAAATTCGGAAGCAGCTTAGGTAAGTACAAAATATATCTCATGATCAATATTTTATGTACAAAATAAAAGGAAACCTGGTTCTCCAACCTAAAATTCCCACTTCACTTTTACATTTGAATTGACTGATTTTCCTTATCACAGAGTTTTCTCATAATTCAATTATGTATAGTCATTAATATTATATTGCCTTGCTGATCATGACAGCCACTGTTTAAGTGTTAACATTAACTGGGCTTTTAAATGGCTGATAAGGTGACAATATTATGTAATTAACTGCCAATATCTTTTAAAATATTGGGTAAAATCTTATTTAAAAAAAGAAAGAAGGTTGGTTGGTAGTTGTCCATAATTCTCAAAGAAGACCAAAATGACATCACTATGTTAGAGTCCAGTTACAGTGTGTCTGACTATGGCTGATTAGACCAATATGAGTTCAGAGTGCTCTGCCACAAGTCAGACCTAAATAGTCCATATGAACATTTGGGATAGCTTCTCTACCTTTGCTCATCTTATGTTTCTTCTGGACTGATTCAATTCTGTTTTGCTTATATAGTACAGCATCTTCTCTGACAAGGGCATGCCATGCTGAGCACTGCTTTGCCACTGCCTATCATGTCATACAATCATTTCCAAAAATCTTAAGAGATACTTTGAGGGTGTCCTTGCATCACTTTTTTTAAAAAGAAAAAGAAAGAAACAGAGACAGAGAGAGGGAGGGAAGAAGGAAAGAAGGAAGAAAGGAAGAAAGGGAGGAAGGAAGGAAGGAAGGAAGGAAGGAAGGAAGGAAGGAAGGAAGGAAGGAAGGAAGGAAGGAAGGAAGGAAGGAAGGAAGGAAGGAAGGAAGGAAGGAAGGTAAGGGAAGGAAGGAAGGGAGGAAGGAAGGAAGGGAGGGAGGAAGGAAGGAAGGAAGGGAGGGAAGAAGGAAGGAAGGAAGGAAGGGAGGGAGGGAAGAAGGAAGGAAGGAAGGAAAGAAGGAAAGAAGGAAGGAAGGAAGGAAGGAAGGAAGGAAGGAAGGAAGGAAGGAAGGAAGGAAGGAAGGAAGGAAGGAAGGAAGGAAGGAAGGAAGGAAGGAAGGAAGGAATGGAGAGAAGAAGGAAGGAAGGAAGGAAGGAAGGAAGGAAGGAAGGAAGGAAGGAAGGAAGGAAGGAAGGAAGGAAGGAAGGAAGGAAGGAAGGAAGGAAGGAAGGAAAAATAAAACATGATCAAATTCCTTATGAGTTACTAAGCTGCTTCAGAGGGGTGAGCTTTTAGCTTCTAGGAAATTTACAGGTTAATGTTCTCGGAGTTCAGCCAAAACCATAAAATCAGGACCCTAGCTCTATGAGAACAAGTCCAGTAAATCTGCAAAGCTAGCCATGGAGTGAGTCAGACTTCTCCCCACCCCAATGTCTTTTTCTCCCTCCTGTGCCCTTTAACCAATTACAAAGCTCAAAGATCCCAAAGCACAGATCTGGCAACAGAGATAACAGCCAGTTAGCAGAAAATGTTTGTCTAAATGAGTGATTTTGTGGTTAATCAGCATCCACACTAGGAAGGGAGGAAAGTTAGCAAGGTGTTATCTGTTATCTCTGCTGCCAGACTGCCATCCATGTCAGGAATTCTCTATATTGATGAAGTCACAGGTCTGGACCAAGGGAAAATAAATTCCAATTATAAGCTCTAAACGTGCAAGGGCTACTGTTTATCTTGCCATCTATGTTGTGTTCATTATTACAGAACTGCTTTACTATTTCACTGTATCTTGGGTCCATGAAGTCAAAGTCTTTGAGTTCAGAATAAGTGAAGATCAGGAGGTCTGTCTCCTTAGTACTACCTCATTTCAGAAATCATCATGAAAGGTGAGACACCAGTAATGAGACTTTTAAGCACAGAGATTAATGAACCAGTTGTTAAGGCATAAAAAAGGTTTTATAGAAATATCCACCTCAAAGAATTCACAGTTCTTTTAACTATTGCATTCTCCATCAGACTCCTTCTCCTGGCTTGCTTTCTTGCCTCTTCCCAGAGGACCTGCTCTTCTGATTGATTATTCCTGCTCAGAACATCATTTCAAGAGAGGCAACAGAAATATTCCACTTTACCCCCCCCCACTTTACTCTTTAGACTTCTTGTCCTCCTTTTCCTTTCTTTCTCCAAGTGAGCCCCTGAGTAGAGGAACTTGGTGCCACATTGGGTAGAGTACTAGCTCTAGAATCAGCGGGACTTCAGTTCAAATCTAATCTCAGAAATTTGTTAGCTGTGTGTCTCCAGCAAGTTACCTAATCTTTTTTTTTTTTTGCCTCAGCTTCCACATCCATGATGTGAGGATAATAATAGAGCCTACCTCCCAGAGTTATGTGAGGATCAAATGAGATAATAATTATAAAGTACTTAGTACAATACCTAATACGTAGTAGGTTTTTATTATTGTTGTTGTTGTTATTATCCTTATTCTTCCCCACTTTCCAGCTTTCTTTATGTATTGATTTCTTCTAATAGAAAGTAAGTTCTTTGAGGTTAGGGAGTGTCAGACTTGCTTACATATGTATCCTTAATAAATAAAACAGTACCTGACACATAATAAACATTTTAATAAATTCTCTAGATACATGCATCAAAAATTTCATTATATAAATGATTATTTAGTGGACATTTTGAATGGAGATGCTCAGTTGTCACATACTTCTTTCAGATGGTTTTATTGTGATTGGTTCGTATTGTTTTTTTCTACAATCTACCTCTAATTATTCAACCACATCCTGGAAGAGGGATTCTCTATAGTTAGAGAGGTCTTCTGGGCACACCTGGCTGTGGTTGATGTGCTGATTGCATCAAGTCTCAGAGCATTGCCAAACCTTCTTAATTAGATCTATACCCTCTCAACAGAGTTCAGCCTAAACATCCATATAAAAGAGAAAACATCCTATTAACGAATGAAGAATGAGTTTTTCTAGACTAAGACATATAGGATGATAGACTATTGAGTTAGCCCGTTGTTACATGTATTATGGACAGGCACTGTTGGATCCAGAATTGAATAAGAGGAGGGGAGCAGGCCAAATTCTGTAGCAATTGTGTGGCTATGAGGGTTTGCTGTGGTTTATTCTTCATTTGTGAAGAGGACCAATGACATCACAGGGTGATGGCTTGACTTGTGCATGTGTTAGATTTAAATGACACAGAATTGCACAAAGTCATCAGCCTCATTCTCTCTTCCAGACATTCAAGTTCAGTGACAAGACAAAGTCTGGACAACTGATGATGGCTTGGGATGCAATGGATGACTTGGATTTCTGACCAAGCATTCCATAGCAGCTGCTTCAGCCATCAGATGCCTTTATGAGTATTGAAACAAATCGTTCTCATCCACCTGGGAAAAGCTTCACATTCTTGAGGCAGACAATCTCCCAGTTAATTCACTGACAGGTTTGAGGCCTGTCTCCTGAGATGGTCTTACTGGGGGGTGGCTACTGTGCATGTTCTAACTTCTTGGAGCCACTGGTAACAGTTGGGTAAATGTAGACACTTAAAAGTTGATGAACAGCCCTGAAAAGGTAAGGCCACACAAATAGGAAGTAGTCTGAGTTGGGACTTCTTGGGTTCCATCCTGTTCCTGCACATTCTGGGGATAAGATCTAATGGAAATCATTTACTAGCTCAATGACCCAGGTAACTTTCTAATAGTAAGACCTGTAAAGTAGCAGCTTGTAGAGGGATTTTCCTTTCCAGGGAAAGTGATGCTATACATCTCAAATCATAGACTATCACAGCCTCCAAAGAATTTAAATTACAAGCAACTCAAAGGGCATCAGGGAGACACAGGTTGGGTATAAAGAGATGTAGTATGACATAATTTGTATACAACAAGTAGCAAAAAGTTATTATCCTAAAAATGCATTATCGAAAAAGATGGACTATTAACACAGCAAAAATGAGATATTGTTTAAAAATGATATAAGATGGATGAGAAGAATCCCATAGAATGGAAAAGTGTGTCCTGCTAGAGAAAGTAAATACTTAAATTATGACACAGGTGACTATTATAGTACATATACTGTGCTCCTAACTTTTACCTTCTCTTCCTCTTTAACATCGCTAATTTTGTTTTTTATCCTCTGCTTCAAAAATTCCTTTGAAGATAAGGTAGAAAGTAGATGTTATGAACAATGATTTAAGGCCATGCAGGCAAAGGAATGAATTTGGAGATATATTTAAATATATCTGTGAATTCATTGCTGTGAAACAGAGAGAAGTTCCTTCCAAAGATATCTCAACATCTCTAAGCTTGCCATGTGTGTGAAACTCTTGTCCATGTATTCTGTTCAGTTCACCAAAGGGAGTCCTTATGGCGGGCAGGGGTAGGAGCTTCTTTATTTTCTCTTTATATTTCAAGCACACCAACGGGGTTCATATGCTTCCCAATGTTTATCCTTTACTTGCACCAGATAACAATTCTCTTTTTCAATCATACATTTCTTTGATTCCAGCCTATTTGTAATGTTTTGAATTTTGCTCACATGCCTCTCTATGAACCTCTAAATGATACTTCATCTTAGGACATTTCTGTATTTTTCTGGGCCCAATCATTAGATTCTGGACTCAATTTGGGGTGATTGTCTAACATATATATATATATATATATATATATATATATATATATATATATATATATATATATATATATATATATTTATTCATACATAGAGATGATCTTGATAGGGTCTTCATTTAACATGCTCCATCAACAAGCATTTATTAAGAGCTTACTGTGTGCCAGATACTAGGAATATAAATACAGCAAAAAGAAAGATATGTCTTATCCTCAAAAAATTTATATTCTAATGAAAGAAGAAAACAGATTAAATAAAGCTGAAATGGGGGGGTGTGTCTTGTAGAAACATAATAGAGGTATCAAAGTTGGAACCTGGTGATAAATGAAAAGAATGTTGGCCTGAGTGCCCTCATTAAACAGAAGTTTGGGATGTAGCCATCCAACCAGAGGAATTGGGTTAAAGGGAACACAAGGGGCTGAGGTTACTTCCAAGGTATGTATTCCAAGGCTAAAGTGACCTTTCAGGATGAAGTGGTTTCTGGAGCAGGATAGAAAACTCTGAAATAGTTGATCAATGATGGACAGAAACAACTACACCCAGAGAAGGAACACTGGGAAATGAATGTAAATTGTTAGCACTACTGTCTATGTACCCAAGTTATTTATACCGTTGGAAACTAATACTTAACGTGCAACAAGAAAATGGTATTTACACACATATATTGTATCTAGGTTATATTGTAACACATGTAAAATGTATGGGATTGCCTGTCATCAAAGGGAGGGAGTAGAGGGAGGGAGGGGAAATTTGGAAAAATGAATACAAGGGATAATGTTATAAAAAATTACTCATGCATATATACTGTCATAAAAATTTTTTATAATTATAAAATTTTAAAAAATTAAATTAAAAAAAAGAAAAGTCTGAAATATAACCTGATGAGAAATGAAAAAATGTTAATCATCTATTAGTGTGTAATCAGTATAAGATGATAAGCATTTTTCATCTACTTGGTTTTTCTTTTAAAAATTATTTAAATTTATGGAATAAAACAATCATTTCCATAATATAATATGATAAAAAGATGATTGCACATGAAACTAAAAATCTATTGTATACAACTTGCTATTCCTTTTAAATATATAATAAAGTTATTTAAATTTCTTTTTTTCTCTCCCTCCCACCCTACCCTATAAATGGCTACCATCAAATAAAAATAGATATATAAATATAAAATCATTCTATACACACTTCTATTTATCAGTTTTTGGGTTTTCTTTTGTGGATAGTTAGTACAATTCTTCTGAATGGCAATGTAACTCATTCATTAATGAATTTTAAGTCCCTCTAGCAAATAAGTTGCCCTTCATGAATATATTAGAATTGAACATGAAAGAAATAACAGTGATAATCTTGTTTAATTGACTTTCTAATCTGTATAATCAGATGAATCATAAAATAAGGAGACCCCTTCTTGCCATATTGTCCACTATTGTCATGAAGGAGATCCAGCATAGAGTCAAAGTTGAAGAGAAAGATTCTTTATAGACGATGAGATACTCCAGCCTTTTTGCCCCCACTGAAAGTAATATGTTTGTAATGTACCTAAGTGCCAAAAACAAAACAAAAAAAAACAAAATCCTACACCACAGCTTATTCCACACATCCTCAGGAACAAATTGATATTTTAAAAGTCTTATTCCCACAGGTAGTGTGAAAAATAAAAGAAAAAATACTGATTTGTTAGATTTAAAGGTACAATTTAAGTCAGGGGAAGATATATTTATTTCTGGTGGCCCTTAATAAAAAAAAGTAGATAGCATCTGAATATCAGATTTGAAATACTCAGATAGGACCACTCAGTTGATACTGATTTTGCCCTAGATATCTTTCATTTTCCTGCCAATTGTCTTTTAAAATATTTTGTCACAAACGTTAGTTCTCATTTTTAAAAAAATTCTCTTAGTCTTTCCATGTTAGTGTAGTGGGAAAAATACTGGATTTGTTGTTGCCCAGAAGATCTGGATTTGACTACTGGCCCTCTTACTTACTATCTATGTGACCTTAAGTAAGTCAGCTAATGTCTCTGAGCCTCAGTAAAATGAAAGAGTTGGAGTATATAATCTCTTTTTTATTCTACTCTATAATTTATGATTTCATGATCTCAAAGTACTAATGCTAGTTATTACATAATCTTTAATCATTGTTGCACAGGAAAAGAAAGCATGTACATTGATTAAAGGAGTAACTCCAAAGAAGAGGATCCATTGAAATACTTCACTGCCAGATACTTCTCCTTTTTTTTTTTTTTTTTTTTTTGCATAAAACCATCCCTTTTCCCCTGACCTCCAACATTGCTCCAATGCAAATGAATTAGTTATCCCTTCCACATCAAGGAGTAAGCACTACTACTATCTATAAAATCCACATAAAATTTTTTGATCCTCCCTTCCTTGATTCAGAGAAGTCTGAATTATTATGGTATTAAAATATAAGATATGTTGATATTATACACTATTACACATTTATTTTCTGCACTTCTGACTTTTAAAACTTTTCCTGTGTTGTTCACTGGCCTCTGTGTGTTATCTCCCCCAAAATTTCCATTTAATTTCTTATGTTGATCCATTATTGAAACCATGATGGGAAAAGTGATATTGAAAGGAATAATTGTTTTTATTAAACTTAGATAATCTTCTAATTATGCCTCTTGTTGTCATTTACCTTCCTAAGTTTATTCATTCCTCATCACACAGTGAACATGGTTCATCCTCCCTACTCTCATAGAATCTCTAGGGAAAACCAACCAAGGATCTATTGGTTGGCAACTTATGTTTGTTGGCTCAGATACCTAGCAGAATAGTGTTCATCTCCAGTCTTCATTCCTTGTTAGGATTACTAAGTGAGAACTCAGGTTGTCTGGACAGTGACAAGGTGAGAATTCAGGTTTTCTGGACAATTACAAGGTGAGAACTCAGGTTGACTTATAGAAGGAGCAAGCTCATGGCTGAAGTGGTTCTTCCCAGAAGCCCTTGCATTATCCCACGCCCATTCTCTAGATATTCATTAATTCAGCTCTTCACGTCTTCATAAGACTCTAGGATTCTGCCCTACTTCCAAGGTTCAGTATTCTTTTAAAATTTATTATCTATTAAAATTCACAATCCTAAGCCCCTACCAATGACTCTGTGCCAAGCTGCGTCATATAGTTCATGTAATCAAAAGAAAAAAAAAACATTTAGAATGCATAATAAATAATAGAATTGAATCAAATAGTGAACATTCCTGACAGTAGAAAAAGGGCACAGAGAAGTGATACATAGCATGATGCTCTGGGTGAGCATTGTAACAGCCTTGTTTAGTCACTTCCTTTTCAGTCTTGGTAAAGTATTCACAAGTATTGACCTCTCAGGAGTTAGGGATTCGAAATGTTTAGGCCCTGTTTGTGCTACTTGCACTTTTTCCTTCCACAAATTGGCTAACCTCATAGTTTCTGCCAAATCAGGTTGACCTTCACAGCCCATAGCTATGCCTTCAGTCTCATCTAGATGTAGCTACCATTTCATTTAATTTTCTTTCTAATCATGCTTCTACTTCTAAATTATTACTACACATTTCAACACCTTGGTGAAGTTCTCATAATGCAATGTAAACTGTTCACAATAGCATTCCTACATATCCGAGTCTGTGCTGGATAACACTGCTCCATTATGCTCTTCTGCCTAGCCTTCTGGGAAATGGAGACCAAAAATTTTCCTCAAAGCACAAGGTTCTATTTTAATCCCAAATATCATGAAAGCACAGAATATATTCATGGGGCTATCTCTCCATGATCTCCCCTACTCTGTAAAAAGTTTTGTAGTCTTTGAGATTCACATGTCTCGAATCACTCTGGCTTTCATTGAATGAGCAATATTAGAGCCTTTATGGCTAGTTGTTTATGTTTTGATGGCTTAGATGAGTATAAATAGCAATATTTTCTGTTCTGATCAGAAACTTTGAGAGTTTTCCCCTCCCAGATTTTTTGTGATGGCAAATTAGGCCATTTTTTCCCCTTAATTCTCATCTAGCCCTTTGTCATTGAATGAACTTTTGCAGAGATCATTAATTTGGAAAGGCCAAGGTCACCCATTACAACACAAGACATGCTAATCATCTTCCCTTTTGTCTTGTCACTGGATTTCAATGAGTCTGGAAAAGAGAGTGTGTCTGACAATCTTATGCAATTCTGTCTCATTTAAATCTAATTCATATGCTAGTCAAGATATCACCCTCATAATATCCTCTTCAAATCTTTGAGTCCTCTTCAAAAACAAAGGACAAACAACAAGAAGTTTACAAATATCCATCAACTGAAATATAACATATTTCATAAAACACATCTGCAGTTACATAGTTCATAGCATCCACATTAAAGTTTTAGGTTGCAGACAATACATAGATATGATACAGACACATGATATGAACCACTCAAGCAAGGGCTGAAGAGTATGGCCTAATACAATGCTCATATGCAATACATAAAATATAGCACCTATACCAAAGTTGTATGGTCTTGAAAGGATCCTGAAAACTATAGCTCAGGTTCCAAACCTGACCAGCTATTAGACATACCTGTTTCTGTGTAGTCTTAATTTAAGAATGACTTTTATACTTTTAAATAAAGTTTTATTGTATTTTAAAATGTAAATCCATACAAAAACCAGTTACAGCTAGATTTGATATTCTCTCTTTCTCTCTCTCAATATATATATATATATCAATCTCTGCTATATTCTAAATACATATTTCATAGGTAATACAGGATCCATAACACATAGAGAAAAGATATATTTCCATAAGCAAAATAAGTAGGTCACAAGTAATGTATAACTTTACAAGTTATGGTTACACACAAAGCACACAATTAGATGTAGTCCCTTTATGCATATTATCTGCTTAAATATGAACACTCTCTCCATTACTTCTGGATTGTCATAAATCAACTCAGTCACTAACCAGATAATATTGGTACTTTCAGTTTTGTATTCCAAGTGTCTCTAGGTCCATTGATCAAAAGTGTCAATCCTGAGTTTATAAATAGCCCAGAACTCCAGTCTCCCACAAAGCAGGATCTGGTGGTGGTGGTAATGGTAGGGATCCAGGGTTTCCAGCATGAGGGGTGGACAACCCCATTGTGAATCTTTGAATCTTCTGGGCTGCATTGGCATGGAGATGTTACAATCGACAGCATTGGATAGAACTATTCAATTAATAAAATCACAGAATTTATTTTGAATATTTTGAGTCCTGAGACTTTTAAAAGAAAATGTTATGATTGTGTCTTTTGAGGAATATAGTCTACCTGAAATGGTATAATGGAAAAATTACAGGAGATCTTTTTTTCCTGAGGGATTTCAAATATTATATATGTGTAAAAATCTTTTCATACTATTAATCTTAAGCTATTCCATGTACTAAATAAACTGAAAAAAATCTGAGAATGAATATGAGAAAAATGCTGTTGAGTCCGTGGAAAAAAATCTGAAATCATTTCCCATTGCCTCTTGTTAGTCACCTTCTATTCTGCACACACCTTTTATTTTACAAAATATGTAAAGAGTTCTTGATTGTTGTGGCTAAGGTATTCATCTTGTAGGCCCATTAGATTTTTAGGATCAACATTTGTATATATTTATCCTTCCTCTTGCTGTTTCTAGAGAGACAGTGTGGAATAAGGGATAGAATGCAAAATTTGGATATGAACTCAGGAAAACTTAAGTTTCAAACTTTGTCTGATTGTAAAGTAATAGACAAGATACTAAACCTCTATGAACCTCAGTTTCCTCATCTGTAAAATGGGGATATCTATGGTACCTATCTCACAGGGATGCTGCAAAGTTCAAATGAAATCATATATATATATATATATATATATATATATATATATATAAATTGCCTTTGTAAATCTTAAAGTCCTATACAAAATATCCCCAAAGTCTTAGTTCAGTTTTAAGCCTTAAGGTTTAATAGCCTACATCTATCCTAAGACTTTTGGGATGTTCCATAAAAAAATGTCAGGTAATATAATTCTTTGCTTTGGTACTGAGTTTTTAAAAAGTGCTAATCTGTTTTTTGCTCACTTATTTCAGTGTTACGTTGATCTTTTCCTGCCTAGTCAAACTGCCTCACTAGCCATTTTCTGTATGTAGAATTCAGTCTTCTCCCTTAGTACCTTAGTGTCATGCCCAATGCTTAGAATGTACTGCTTTTCTTAGTGTATACGCCTTTAAAGCATAGATCAAGATACATCACTCAAACAATGCCCCTATTTGTTAGCATTTTTTACTTTTTGAAATTAATTTGCTTTGTATGAAATTTTTATTTTTAAAAATTTATTTTTACTCATGTGTGTATACAGAATATCTTCTAGTAAAATTTAAGTACTTTGAGGGCAGAAACTGTTTTGTTGTTGTCTTTGTGTCTGTTTAAGGAAACACACTTGAGAAATGTTTCTTGAATTGAGTTGCTTTGAAATGAACAAAATGAATATGGACTCATAATCAAAATATTGTGATAGTGTCAAATTTTGTAATAATAATAATAATACTTTACATTTACATGGCATATTTTCAGAATACTTTCACATGGGTATTCTCATCTGACCCCTGTGAAGAAGGCACAATTATTATCATTCCATTTTACAGATGAGAAAACTGACACATAATGATGCTTATTGAATTGTCCAAAATTTCATAGCTAATAAGTGAACAAAACTTAGCCCTGATCCAAGGGTTTTTTTTTCCATTATCCCATGCTAACAGCCAAAGTAAAGCCAAGAAATACTAGCCAAAGACATCGGCATAGACATTAGGATATTCCCTTCTTGGTTATCTATACATAGTAGATGACATAAAATTAGTCTGAGAATATTTTCTAGTATTCAAGGCTTTAACTCAATGAGAGATAATAGCAAATGCTTCTATATGAGCCATAATGTTTGCAAAGAATTTTCCAAACTACTTATTAGTTAAATTTTACAGCAATCCAGTCTCTATTTTATAAGCAAAAATGCTAAGGCTTAAACAAGCCTATGGTCAAGGTAGTATTTAATCCCAGTTTTCTATTAACCTAAACAGCTTCTCAAAAATATCATGTAGGAAGAGCTCCAGGCTCTGGGTCACATTCACAGCTGACTTCTTAAGTAACTGGGGGCAGCTAGTTAGAGTGCTGGGGCTGGGGTCAGGAATACTCATCTTCCTAAATTAAAATCTGGCCTCAGATACTTACTAGCTGTGTAATTTCACTTACTCCTGTTTGCCTCAGTTTTTACATCTATAAAATGAGCTAGAGAAGGAAATGGCAAACTACACCAGTATCTCTGCCAAGAAAACCCCAAATGGAGTCACAGAGTCAGACGTGACTGAGCAACCACAAATAAGCTAACTATGCTAGTCTTTACTGTTTCACCTTATCAATGACCCCAACTCCTTTTATCCAGGCAGGTCCTGGTGTGCATTTCACAAGTGTAGAGTATTAACCCTGATCCAGTTTTGAACTTGAGTAATTATTCTCCTCCTGCTTACATGCCCTAGCAATCTTGACTGGTTACAAGTCACTTCCTGCAGTACACTATTTCATAGTGTTGGCATTTATTGAAAAGATACTACATGACAGCTTCGAGGAATGCCAGTCAATTTTACAGTGGAAAAAAGCCTCTGTAGTTTTTTTTTCTTCCCTATGCATGCCTGTATTTGTGGGAATGTATTGTGCGTCTGTGCACAGGGCTTTAGAAGGATTCAGAACAAGAGCAATCTACACAGAGATTTACAATAAAGCCATCTGATTCATTCTGTTTGTTGACAATATCTTGGGTGCCAGAAATAATAACAAAGACTGATTCTGATGTTTAAACAAGATTCAAAGGCAATCATCAGTCAGATGTCAGTGGCAGGAAAGTAGGTGCACAGGGGCCTTGATATCTAAAAACCTTAAAAAGGTCTACAAAGGGGTAGCTTTTACAGGGAAAAAACATTCAAATATAGCACCTACCTGAATAAAGTCACCAAACCTGACATCATGAAACTTGTCTGTTGGTGTGATACTGACTTGAGTTTTCTGATGGAGCTAAAGTGGCAAGAAGTTCTTGTGTGAGCTGGCTGACAAGTATGGATGATGCAAGTGAAGGGAAATTTGTGCTAGAATGGTTCTCAAGTGTCTGGAATTTAATAGATGAAAATGGGATGAAAGACAGTGAACATAAGCTAATTCTGATAGGATGTATTTCTAGCTTCAAGGAACAAACACCCTTGTTTTTCTCTTACACCTCATTTTTGCAAATGTCATTGTAAGTATGATAGTCACACAGGAAGGGAGAAAAATAGCTGGGTTACGGTCAGGCTGTATTAGGAGCACTTGCATAAGCCTATATAAGTGGGTTGACTCAGCAGGAACTAATTGAGTATTTGGGATATGTTTTCCCTTTGATGTGTGCATTCAATTTCATTCGGAATTAAAGAGAGTATATGCATGAGGAATATATATGCTCTTAAAAATATTCAATTTAATTCTTCTGGAAATTTAGACCAGTAGCAAAGGTGTGTTTAAACAATGCCCACCAGTCATTTCTGCTTGTACATTTCCTGGGCAAATAACCTCCTCAGAAGGTCATAATTCATGCCAGGGCAGGGGAGAATTGGATGGGATCCTCTTTCCAACTCTCTGTTCCTGTGAACAACACTTTGACTAAACTTGCTAACCTTTGCTCTTTAGTGCTTCTGTTTCCATGACATCTAAAGTTTAGTCTGTCTTAAATTCTACTAATTTTTTTTTTCATCTCATTCCTTTCTCTCTATTCCCAGTACCTTACCCCCAATCCAGGCGTTCATTTGTGCAACAGACTCCTACTTGTTCAAGCTGTCTCCTGCCTTTCTTCTTCTTCCCCAATCCATTTTCTGTACACTATGTTCCTAGAGTACTGCCTTCATTATGCCATTCCCTTGGTCAAGAAAACTACATAATCCAACTCTAACCTTTCTATTTCTTTAAAGCCTATCTGGCCTTCCAGGCTCTGCTCAAGTCTCATGTCTTCCATAAATCTGTCTTTAATTACTTCCACTTTCACTTTGTCATCCTCTTTAAGTTTCTATTATACTTACTTTATTATGCCAATCAATCCAGAAATATTTACTGAGCGTCTTCTGTACCTATCATTATTTTATGTAGAAGACAAAAGAAATCTAAAATTAAAATAGACCCACTAGAGTGTTAGGATAGCATCCTGGAAATTGCCATGAATTTGAAGTCAGAGAATTTGGGTTGAAATCCCAACATTTACTACCTGTGTGACCATAGACAAATCACTAAATCTTTTTAGACCTCAGTTTCCTGATCAGTAAAATGAATGACTACATAAACTCTTAAGGTTTCTTCCCATTCTAAAACTATGTCCCTAAAGAGTTCATAATCTACTTGGGAAGTTAAGTTTCCATAGGAAAAAAAAGTAATATTTTAAACATAGAAGAGACTTTAAAAATGGTCAATCAAAATATGCCACAACCATTTTTCAAGAAATTTTTACCAGCTCACACAATTTTTATTACCAAAATTTTTATTTACCTCTCCACTTAAGAACTGGATTTCTTCCTTGTCCTGTACCTTACACCTCCTATCCTTTTCTCCTTCTTTCCCCCTAACTCTCAAGTCCTACCTTAAGAGCCTGTAAGGTATATGCAGCTTTGGGTTCATGTTGGAGTTCAAATCGTGGCTCTATTATTTACTATTTACATATCCCTGGGCAAGTGCCTTTACCTGTTTAAGTCTCCTCTAAAATGAGGGGTTAGAAAAGATGATCTCGGAAGTTCCTTCAAACTCATATCTAGATATGTTCCACAAGAAAGGAACATTTCCTTTAGAGAGTTTTTGTATTTTGTTATTCTGCAGTAGAGTTTGGGTTCTAGTCCAAATCCTTCATTCTACAGACTAGGAAACTCAAGACCATAGAAGATGTGATTTGTTAAAAATCACACTTACTAATGGCACAAAAACAATAAATAAAAAATTTATAAGTTACAATTAATTTGTAATTTGGTTGTTAGTATCTTTTTCCCATCTAGATTAGAAGATTATTGAAAGTATTGATTTAGTCTTATGATTTCTTTGTATTTCCTATAGAACCCATCTTGGTGCTAGGTACATCATTAATGTTCAATAAATACTTGTAGTGAATTTGATTTAGCCCATATATGGGCAGTAATATAGTCTGCTTCAACATCTTTCTGAAAAGAGATACAACTGTGAAGTAAATTCAAGAGTGTTTTGGCAAATATTTAACAAGCAGCTTCCCAAAAGCATAATGTACTTTTAGGTGTATTTTGTATTAATAACATTTTCTCCATCATTGCCCTAAATCTAGGCAATTGGCTAAATAACAAATCAAGCTTTCATTTCCAGATTCCAACATTTACACATATTCACACCAAAAATTTAATAATCTGCTCTCTCAAGTGGTAAGAGCTGGTTCTAGCACACTCCTGGTTGCTTTTTCTCTGTGCAAGTTACTGATGGCAGAAACTTGGCCAGCAGGAGCTGGAAAATATGCAATGGGAAAGGGAGAGCTACTCCATAATATGTCCACGGAAGTACTTAGCAAATATTTTTTTTCTCCTTTTCTTTTTCTCTTTCTCACTTTTCTTTCTTTCAAAAAATTTAATTAAAACATTTATTTTTCCATTAACCACAATTATTGGTAGAAGAAAATATAAGGTTTCCAACAGCATCATCATGTTCTTTAGATTTTACTACTGATTGACATACCTAGAAATTTATCCAGAAATTAAAAATCTAAATTGGATTTCAAAATCATCACTAATACTTCAGGGGAACATTTTCAATGATGATGTCACTTTTATGAAATTATTTTCTCTTTTATGTTCTTTTTACATAGCAAAAAGTTTTCTAAAGATAAAGGGAAAAATTGAGCTCACTGGTACTATGACTAGCCAAATCTTGAATGTGCTTAAAGCTCACTACTACAACTTTGGATTCCTAATTATACAGACAATGCTTACAAATTTATCTATACTTATAGTAATCAGGTAAAGAGTATAGAAGTCACTTTTTAAAAAGTTTATGCAGTAAATGTAAACTAAAATACAAAGTTTGTATCATTTAAATTTATTTTTCATATTTGCTTCAAGCAAGGATTTAATAGTAATAACTCATTTCTGTCTAGTCATTTTAGGTTTTAAAAGAATGCAAACATCTAAAATATATTTTAATAAATGTCATGTTAAAATAACAGTACACAATACCATTGTAATTCTTTGTTGACATTTTATAATCCAAAGAGCAGAGTTTGCCAATATGACTTATTATTCTCCAAATTATGTTAATATATAATATGCTATTACTACTATACCATCTCAGTGAAGTGATTTGGTTAGTTAACAGAAAAGTATTACTTGCTTCATGTGTATCAAGAAGAAATATTAATTAAATCTCAATAGATATAACACTGTCAATTAATCTTTTGAGATTATATAGTTTATTGTCAAGAGAGAAAAAAATCACAAGCAAGTTGAGAGCCCAGGTACAGAACAGATTCTGTGCAATTTGCCCTCTGTGCTATGTCGATAAGGTATCTATCACAAGGCTATCTAAGTACACACAATCTAATTAGGTTAAGTTAATTTACTTATGTGAGAGGAAAGAAGTTTCTAATTTTCTTCACTGAAAGTGTTCTTGAATGAATCATGTAGGACTCAGAGGGTCTACCATGATTTTGACCTAACTAAAGGAAAATTAAGTTGTCCTTCACTTGCACTCTGTAAAGAATTGCTACAGATCAGGTGGGTCTCCAGTGCTGTTTTCTGTAACTCATGGAAAACTCCACCCTCACCAATTTTTGTCAAGTTTTTCATAGTAACATTAGGAATGATTTATAATATGGCTTATTTGGGGATGTGGAGAATGGCTTGAAAGAGTTCTATATTATTCTAAATTTTAAAGGTTAAATGTTTGATTTCTAAGGTCAATTCAGTAAGTATTCAAGTATCTAACAAGTGGCTCAGTGGAAAGCACCATGTCTCTGGCATCAGATGACTAGCCACTATACAGTTTCTAGGAGATAGTAAGATATTGCTGCTACTTCCCCAACAACCCATAAAGTACAAAAAGTGAAGGAGGCTTTATTGGCCAAAGAACAAAGGTTCTAAAGTCCTTTGAAGTATTTGCCCAGATAGTATTCATAGACATAGAGCTCATATCTTTCTTTTAATGGCTTGTAACCTATGTGACACTGGGAAATTCATTTAGTTTTTCTGGACCTTCGTTTTCCTTCTTTTTTTTTTTTTTCTGTATAGAGTAGTTTTATTCGGTCCTTTTTCTTTGTCCCAGTGGGGAGTTTATTTTATTTTATTTTATTTTTTTATTAATTTTATAATTTTTAACATTTTTGACAGTACATATGCATAGATAATTTTTTTTTTTACAACATTATTCCTTGTACTCCCTTCTGTTCCGAATTTTTCCCCTCCTTCCCTCCACCCCCTCCCCTAGATGGCAGGCATTCCCATACATATTAAATATCTTATAGTATATCCTAGGTACAATATATATGTGCAGAACCGAACTTTGTTGTTGTTGTTGCAAAGAAAGAATTGTATTCAGAAGGTATCGTTTTCCTTCTTAATGAAACAAAGGATTTGGACTAAGTGAACACTGAGGTCCTTTTTTAGCTCTGTATCTGTTATCCTAGGTGCTGAGCATACACATAAACAAAAATGAAAAATTGTACCTATCTTCCAAAAGCTCACATCCTTCTGGGGAGATACAACATGGACACAGAGAAGCAAGAGCAAAGTCAATACTATCACTTCAGGAGGGAAAGGACACTAAAAACTGAAGAGAATTAAGAAAAGGCAATAGGAGAAGAGGGAGGCCTAGGGGCCTTGAACAGAAAGCCTGTGCAAAGATACTGAGCCAAATTTAGGACACAGAAAATAAGCTAGATTGGATGGTACACTGAATGCTTGATGGGGAATAACATGAAAAAAAGCTTACCAAAGCTGACTGGAGCCCATTCTGAAGTGCTTCAATGACAAACATAGGTTGTATTTTTTGTAGATTCTTAAGTAAAAAATCATGATCAGACCTGTGCCAAAGGAAGATTATTTTGGTAGTATCAGTTGGAGAGGTGATGGATTAGAAACAGGGATACCACTTATGAAACTTTTTTCCCAATTATTCTATTTTTTTCCAATCACATGTAAAAACAAAATTCATGTTCTTTTTTTAAACTTTTGCATTCCAAATTCTCTTTCCTTTCCCTCCCCCTCCTAGGAAAGCAAGCAATTTGATATAGGTCATTCACGTGCAATCATGTTAAACATTTCTTTATTAGTCAGGTTATATATAAAAAAAATAGATAAAAAAAAAGAAGAAAAGTAAAGTTAAAAAAAAGTCTACTTCAACCTGCATTCAGATGACATCTTTCATCATGAGTCCTTTAGGGTTGTTTTTGATCACTATTGATGAGAATAGCTAAGTTATTCACAGCTGATTTTATAATATTGCTATTACTATATATAATAATCTTGTGGTATGACCCACTTCACTCAGTTCATGAAAATCTTTCTAGATTTTTCTGAAAGCACCCTGTTATCATTTCTTATAGAACAATAGCATTCCATTACAATCACATGCCACACCTTGTTTTGCCATTCTTCAATTGATAGGCATCCCCTCAATTTCCAATTCTTTTGTCACCATGAAAAGAACAGCTATAAGTATTTTTGTACACATACGTCCTTTCCTCTCCCCCCTTTTTAAAAAAATCTCTTGGATACAAACCTAATAGTTCTATTACTGAATCTAAGAATATGCACAGTTTTATAGCTTATTGGGCTATATTAGTGTCCCAATTTTCCCTTATCCTCTCCAACATTTATCATTTTTCTTTTCTGTCATATTAATCAATGACAGGTATGAGTGGTACCTCAGATTTGTTTTAATTTGCATTTCTCAAATCAATAATTATTTAGAGCATATTTTCATATGACTATGATTAGTTTTGATTTCTTCATCTGAAAACTGTCTATTCATATCATTTGACCATTTATTAATTGGCAAATAATTAGTATTCTTGTAAATTTGACCTAGTTCTCTATCTATTAGAGAAATAGTGCTTTTATCAGGGAAACTTACTGTAAGAAAAATCTCCCCAGTTTTCTACTTTCCTTTTAATCTTGGCTGCATTGGTTTTGTTTGTGCAAAATCTTTTTAACTTAATGTAATCAAAAAAAATTTTTATGAAGCTATTATAATAATACAAATAGGAAATAATGAGGGTCTGTATAAAGGTAGTTAAGCTGGTTTCCTAGGAATCATGACATATATGACTTCAGGAATCTACTCTATCGTTTTAGTTTTTCAAGTTACTGCTAGAATGCATTTAAATAAAAATCATCATGTTATTTTTTTAAAAATCATGATTTATCTAATTCAACATGCTGTCTTCAAAGAGGATATTGCCTTTTCCCAGACATATTAAGAATCTAATGTACTTTAAAAGATCTTCAGAGGAAAAAAATAAGTTGTGAAAACTCTGGAAATATGAATCTCCTTATCACTGGGTGTACAAAATTCAGATGAGAAAGAATTACAGAATGGGTGAAGCGGAAAACTCCACTGAAGAGAAGGACTGGCTAGCTCTAATGATGTGTTTCAAGGCCATATAAAAGTAAGGGCAGAATAAAGAGGTGACCTACCAAACAGATGAAAGAATCCCAAAGCCCTCCCCTCCCTACCACCTCTCTGGCCTTTATGTCATGTCTAGAGAGAGAACATAGTATTAAAGAAGAGGAAGCAAGGGATAAACAGTCATAAAGTACCTACTACGAACCAAACACTGTGCTAAGGACTTTATAAACATTATTTAATTTTATTCTGAAAATAATCTTATGAGAACTATTATTATTTCTATTTTGGATTTAAGCAAAGTAAGGTTGATAAGTTTAATAACTTACTAGGGAGGATCAGCAAGCTATCAGGCAAATATCTGGGGTACTTGAGGCTGTTTTTTTTTTTACTGATAGAGTACCTCTTCTTGATTTTCTAAAGGTCATCAGAGAGGAATAAGGATCCTCTTTGGTTTGGTCATATTGTATCAAAAGGCTATGTCTTTGAAGCTCATAACCAATTGCAAGGCACAAAGTACCTGTGTTCCTTAGGATAGAACCTTGCTACACCAAACAGATTCAGAGTTTCACATAAAAACCTCTTTTTTTCTGTTTTTCTTTGTAACGGAAAATGCTCATTTTTGTTAATATTTGATAAATTCATAAAAAAAGAAAATTTGAAAATAAAAATAGATGTCAATGCATGCTTGAAAAATTACTGAAGGAAGATGTTTAATGTCTATTAGTTCAATTTCAGAAAACTTTTAGGAAATATTCCTAATTGAACATGTGGTTTATGAACCTTATTTACCATATTTCTGAATCCTACTCAAAAATTATCTTGATAAGGAGTAAGAGAATCATAATAGAGTTATAGAAGGGCAAACCACCTTGAAAAAAGATTTCCTAGTCCCTCAGTGATTATATTTAAGGAAATAAAAAGCCTTAAGTTTGGGCTAAAAATAATTTTACCTCTTTTGTTAAATCACAAAGCCTAAAACAGCCCTGGAGAAAAATCTTTTCTTGTTCATCTCAGAAACAGACAAGCTGAACTGAAGGGAAGGGAAGTATAACTCAAAGTCTTGGATACAAGAAAATCATATTGTTATCATCACCGTTTTCAGATGCAGATTGTCAAAAGACAAATAGCTGAGGCATCTCATGTCTGCTTAAAGATTGGTAGAAACTACAATCCATGTTTTCAGGTTCAGAATAAATTACCTGAACTTGTAAACATCTTTTTTAAGTCAATAAATTCCATACAAGTTTGAAATTTCAACTGACTGGAGCAGTTCACAAAGTAGGACTTTTCCATCAGTCATTATTGTTCAAAAAGGCAGCTTAGTTCCCAAATTGTTGATGTGAGGGAGAGAGTCAACTTGGAGAGAAGAAACAGAACCTAGAATAGTTTTGTTGGTTATATATACAAGTGAAAAGAAGAAATATGAGTAGGGAAATGATAAAGACTGTACATACCCTTGGGCATAGTTTTGCCTCTGTGCATTCCTGCCCCTCTGTATGGACAGAATTGCAGAACAGGTTTGAGAATTAAGAAATTTAGAACTACAGAGCTCTTTGCAGTTAGTTAGGAAAACCTACCGTATGTATGATGATTGTATGATGTCTAACCTTTAGCAGCAGTTAAAACTCTGATAAGGGAATGTGGAATGCTAACCTCCATAAGAAGGGCTCTGACAGGGAGATCAAAATTTGAGGGGAAAAAAAATTAAGCAGAATGGTGCTGGTGGTCTTGGAGGGCCCTGCTCACTCTGTAATATGCTTAGTTCCTGGAACAAAGAATCTCCTGCTGAAGACTAAAGGCCTTCTAGCCAAGGAATGGAAATGGGAATAAGCATTTATAACTGCTTATAATGATTTGTATAATTTATAAATGCTTTTAAAAGAACCTACTAAGTGCCAGGCACTGCGCTGAGTATTTTTTAACAAATATAATGTCATTTGATCCTTGAAACAACTCTGTCTGGTAGGCGTCATTATTACGTTCATTTTACAGATCAGGAAACTGAGGCAAACCGAGGTTAAATGACTTGCCCAGGATCATGCAGCTAGTAAATAACAGAGGTCAGATTTGAGTGCAGGAAGATTAGCCAAACTGAGTTCGAGTCCAGGTCTCTATCTTCTATACACCAGCTGCCTCAGTTAGGAACAGACAGATAACTTATCCAATAAGAAGATAAAAAAATAAAACAATGGGAAAGTCCTTCACCCCATTCAACTCCTAGGAAAGACTCTTGATAGACCACAGCTTAACATTGCTGGGTTTTTTAAAGAGCTTTTTAAAAACTTCAGGACTTCAAGCTAAAAGAGCATGACAAAGTCCACTTTTTTTTTTTTTTTTTCACAAGAGAGAAATAGCATCAAAGCCAATAACTTAGCTAAAGATAGAAGCTGGAAAATGAAGAGAGGGTCCAATGAAGTCAAGCCTGGACGTGATGAATGAAAACCTATACATCTAGCTGAGTAACATTTGGCAGAGTCTATACATCCAGCAGAAGAAGCAGTGTTTGATGGAGAAGGCATTTTCTTTGGAGAGCAGCCCCAGGAGCAGCAATGTGATAACAATATCAGAAGAAATCAATGGTCCTAGAGCATGAGGTGCCAGTTGTTTCCCCAGATGTATGTTCTGTGGTCCCATGCATTCTCTGTGTGTGTCCTTTCATATGAGGGTCCTGGACATTTGGTCCATGGGTCCTGTGTCCTATGTGCGTCCACTTTTACCATGCACCCATGTTTATGTTAGATATGTTGAGTTGCTACTTTTCTTATAAAACTAGTTCAACAAATGCATATGGTTTCATTTAATATTTCTCCTATTAATAGAAGATACATTGTGGGGGCTCATGAACCAGCAGTTTTGAAAATAAGACAGGAGGTATTGCATGTGATGGGGGGACCCTGAAACTGCCCTCTCTGACTTTGGGGGGGAAGCCATGGGGTGAACTTTCTCCTGAGAGAGACCACCCTTCGGGGCAGTTAAGTGGTTTCATCAAAGTGGTCCTAGCCCAGGACTACTACTCCCTACTTAGCTCAAACTTAAGTGGTCTCATTTAGATGGAGATCTAGACCTATATTTCTATTGAGCAGCTGCACCCTCTATTGAGCTGAAAATTAGTATAGGACCACTCTTAGTAGCTGGAACTTAAGTGGTCTTGTTCAACTAGAAATCTAGGCCTGGGGGCAGTGACAACATTGAAGGATACTTCAGTCTCAAATTTCCTATATTTCCTTGCAGAATGTCCAAAGCAGGATTATGCCTTGCCAAGGAACCTCTCTCTCCTTGGCATAGCTGCCTGCCAGGATTCCTGCCCTCTGTGAAGTCATTCTCTTCTCAGTGATAACCCTCTTTTATTTCTCTGTCAGGACTTTGCCACTGAGGAAGTCAATCTTTCTAGCAAAGCTGACTTGTAGTGCCGATAAAACTTCCTTTTTACCACTTATATTTCATGTTCATTCTTTCACATTGGACCTGCACCGACTAGAAGGGGATTCTCACATCTCAGTTCTCTGCACTGCCACTAACAGCATCATTTTCCTTTTCTATTTTTTTGTTTTTGCATATATGTGTTACTATATAAATACATTTTATTTATATATAATGCTATATGCATAGATATGTTGCTATATAAATAAATATAAATAAATGCTAATACATATGTTGCTATAAAAATAATTCAAGTTTCTACAGATTCGTTCTCTTTGAGTAGATTATCATCACGACAGTACTACTCATAGCAGCAGGTAGTCAACTGGCAGCAGAACTTCCCACAGCCTGCTGCCTGAGCAGCTGCTAATGGATCGGTCAGAAGCTGGGGTGCACTGAGATGTCAATTGCTATTTTAAGAAGCAGTAAGAACAAAATGAGGGACCATGGGTGATCTCCATCCTTTGGTAAACTGCAGTCAGTAGTATGCAGGAATCATGGCAGAAAGGTCTTGGCTGCAAATATATCTGGTTTATCACCTAACTCCAACTGGGAGAAAGCTTTAGAAAAAAAAAATCTCACATGCCTTAAGTATTAACAATCAGACAAGAACAAGGTGATTAGAATAAAAGATGTTTTTGTTGTGTACTGCAATTTTTATTGTTTATTAGTTATGATTTTGAGATGAAGCTGTTTTCCTGATCATTGTGGAGGGTGGGCCACATGGCCTGGGGAAATTCCTAAAAATGATCCCCACTCACCTGAATCTCCCCTGGGAAAGCTACCTGGTTCCCATGGGAAGTTCCCACTTCCAAATGATCTGGGAATCACTTTTGTCTGGGAAACAATCACCATTCATATTGATTTGGAAATTAGCCCCTAATCGCTCCCTAGACCCAAACCATATAAAGCTAAATAAAAAACAAGATTCTGTTCTCAAAATTTTGCTACCTTCTTAAACAGGAAGCAGTCCACTGAGGGAGTTTTCTCAGTAAAATAAACCCATTTTTGCCAAAAACCTTGCTTGCAGACTGGACTGAGAATTCTTTCCCAAAACCTATGACCCCAGCTTGGGGACTCCCATTGCTGTTAGGGTATCTCTCGCCCCTCAACAAAGCCTGTTAATATACTTCAAGGGTATTGTGTAGCAAAATGTAGGTAAGGGCAGTAGCAGCTGTTTCATAAATGGTTGTTGTCTCCATTCCCTAAGTAGTGACTCAAATGGATTTGAAAAGCCTGGTAAGTATCCTGTCGGCAAAACAGCATCTGCCATGGCCATCCTAGAATCCAAGGAGGGTTTTTGTTTCTATGTGTATGTGTTTTTGCTAAAACAATGGGAAAGTCCTCTACCCCATTCAACTCCCAGGAAAGATTCTTGATAGACCACGGCTTAGCATTGCTGTTTTTTGTTGTTGGTTTTTTTTTTAAAGAGCTTTTTAAAAACTTCAATACTTTAAGCTAAAAGCCCACTTTTTTTCATAGAAGAGAAATAGTACCAATAGCACCAATGCCAATATCAAATTATCATAGGAACACAAGAATTAGTGCTGAAAGGGCCCTTAGAAATCACCTTCTAATACAGAGAAAGTGAGAAAACTAAGACTCAAACAAATGAGGTGACTACAGGTAGTTTAGGTAACTGTCAAATAGGTAGTAAGCATAAGTAAGCATGAGTCCAACTGTATTTGTTTCCTGATTGAAGGCCAGAGGAAAAGGGACAAAGGTTCCTACAGCATCTTTATTAACTTCCTTATAACTTCTTCAAGATTAAGAATGTAGACTACTTGACTTGTATTATGGGATTCTTTCAGTCAGTAGGAATATCCTGATGAAAGATCTTTTTCAATGTAAGCACAATCCTAGAATCTCATTCCCAAGCTGCTAACAAATAGCCAAATTATCTATAATGGATCTCTGTTCTTTTTCTTTCCCCCATTCATTTTCTGGATAAAATGCAAATGAGTTAGAAAATGCCACTCCCAAAATCCCAAAGAAAAAGGGTAGCCTAAGGGAAAAGAATGAAAGGATGGAGGGAGGGGGGAACCATATATTACCACATATTATGTAATCAGAATTGGTTACATGAGATTTCACAATTACTAAAAAATATAATTTTAAAAATAGATTACAAAAGATTGAAGTCCAGGGAACATAAGCAAAAGAAATGTCTATTAGGTTCAGGTTTGATCTGCATAACATTTCAATGTTCCAACTCAATAATTCAAAAGATATATAATTTCATCATTGTGGATACTTCTCAGATCAAAGATGGAAAATGAAGGTGATGGAGGTTGAGGTCCCTTTAAGATTCCTTTCTGATTTCTCAACCCCCATGGCTGAATATCCAGGCTCAGCCCCCACTGGATCTGAGCTGGCTTGGGTTTTCTCAGCCCCCACAAACAGTTTCTTCCCGCCAGAACTTGGCACCGCCCATAATCTTTTAGGTATAAAAGAGCCAAGCTGGAGCACTCTCTTTGCAGGAGCCCTTCCCCCAAACATTGTATCCTTCCGGCCATGTAGAGGTTCCTGCCCGCCTAGCAGCCACCTTTGGCCCTGGCGTCTTTCTAACTTAACTTTACTTCCAAATTCCTACAATAAACCTTTTTTATCAATCTAGGTTTTCAGGTCTGTAAATTCATTTACAGGGGACACCGCGCCTCATGGGATTATCTTAGTATCTTTGTGCAGGCGAATGGGGTTCCCCCTTTACGGGGACCCCAAAATTGTTACCCTGAAAATTAACTTTAACCTTTTCAGGTCTCTCAGAACCAATCTTTGTCCTTAGCAGTTTGAGCAGCTTCCTGTAAGAAACTGTTTGTGGGGATTGAGAAAACCCAAGCCAGCTCAGATCTGGTGGGGGCTGGGCCCAGATATTCAGCCATGGGCGTTGGGAAATCAGAAAGGAATCTTAAAGGGACCTCAACCCCTATCAAAGGGACTAGACAAGATGACCTCTGAAGTAACTTCTAGTTAAAATTCTGCTTTTGAGCCATGACTTTAAGATTGTACTCCTTTACTTCTATTTTTCAGTTGACCATTTCATGAATTACTGTGGCAAAAAATGTTATCACCTGGGAAATAAGGAATGTGGATGCAACTTACAAAGATGCAAGTTCAAGCTCAATTATTCCAAAACAGAAAATGTTGCATTGGGATAATGTTGTGTGACCTTGGAATGGAGTTCTCCAAGTATGACATGGAAAGGTTTCTTTTTCAGTTATGGGGTGAAATAAATAATCAGGAAGTCTTTTCCTACTCTGAAATTCTGTGATTTTGAGGAAGAAACCTGGGAGTCAGGAGAATCTGAGCTTGAATCCTTCCTGTTCTATCATTTATTTCTGACTAAGGGAAATCTTTTAATTTCTCTGAGTCTCAGTTGCTTACTTGTAAATGGGGGTAAAGAATTATATGTGCATTACCTGCCTCATAGGGTTACTGTGTATATCACAAGATACTGTATAATGATAAGCTGTTTCTCTCCCTCTCCCTTAATTTTCTTCTTTCCTTTCCCTCTCTCTCCTTTCTTATTCCTTCCTTTTCTCTCCCTTCCCCTGTCCTCCTTCCCTCCCTCCCTTTCCTTCTCCCTCCCTCTCTTTCTTTCTCTTTCTCTCTCCCCCGCCCCCCTTACCCATTTATCTATCAGAGAAGCTGCTCCTGGAAGTAAAGATATAAAGTCTATGTAGAAAATCTTTACACTTGGTAGGAACTACTAGTTAGTAGAATTTTTCAAGAAGCCACAATTGGAGAAGAGTTATGGTCCAACATGTGATTTTAATGGATCCATACTTTCATCAATGATTTTATATAATTATATATATGTGTGTGCATATATATATATAAATAAAAGTATATATACATATACATATTTGCCATATATATTTCACAGAAGGTCCATTCAGTGAGCTGTTGGATCATTTAAAAAATAGGTTTCCACGAATCCAGAGAACTAAACAGTAAATGTCCTTAATGTCACCCAACTATATACATCTATCTACTGCCAGAGAAGTGACAGACTGACTCAGTGTGCAGAATGAGACATAGATTTTTGGACCTGGTCAATATAGAGAATTTGTTTTGCTAGAATATGCATATTTGTTATAAGAGTTTTATTTGAGGAATGAAACAGGAAAGGGGTTAAATTCTTTTAATAAGGGAAAGCGAGTGGAAGAGATAATAAATGCTGGTTAAAATAAATGAATACATTTATTTAAAGAAAACAAAAAGGTTTGCATTCAAATTGATTCACTTGATGCTATACATTCTCCAAAATACAACCCAGAAGTAGATATGATAAAAATGTAAATGAGGGTCTTGAGTATGATAAAATTTGTAGGAAAGGGAAGAGAGGGATTTCTTAGGGCAAAAAATGATGATTGTCTTTATCACATGAATGTGTCTAGTCCCTAAAAAGGGACTGTAGTGATCCTCTACAATGAGGAAGGGGACTCCACATTAGAGGGAATATAGATTTATGAAGAACCAAGAGATTCTTAGTGAAATGATGGCTTTCAATAGGGAAATGAAATGAATTGATCCAAAGTGAAGTGGTTAAAAAAAAAAGCCATAAGCAGAAAAAAGATGGAATACAGAAAAAAAGTATAGCTGGAAGGAATAAAACCCAGTTCAGTATTCTTTTCATTACTCCACCAGAGACCAATTTAGCTACTTAACTATTTAGATCTGCAATCTCATCAGAGTATTCTTGCTCTCTTAAACAATTCTCCACACCTTTTCATGCCAAGACAGAGAGCTGGACTTCAAGGCAGGAAGCTCTGGTGTTCCAATCCCCCGGATACTTAGCAGTTACATAACCAGGGAGGAAGTTACAATGCCTCTCAACCTTAATTTCCTCATCTATGAAATGGGGATAATTATACCAGCCTCTAAAGCTCAAGCGACATAATTGATGTAAAATTAAATCACAAACCTTAAAGTACTATGTGAATGTCAAGTATTATAATCTTAATAAGTACTGTAGGGGATCCAAAGGAAAATAAAAGACAATTTAAGGACATTTTGGTGTTAGACCAGATGGTGAAAAGAGGGACCTAGCAAAAATATTTTCTAAAGTAATAAGAATTAGAGGATTGATCAGGGGTGTGGTGACACAAAAGTATTGGTTTTATTTAATATTTTAATTGTATGCTAAGCAAGATGAGAAAAATGAAATTATATTAAATAAATCAGTCAATGATTATTTATTAAATTGCTTACCATGTGTCACACATTTTGATAGGTTATAAGAATATAAAGACAAAATTGAAATAAGGTTCTATAGAGGGACACAACATGTTTATGTATATGGAAACATACAATATGTACAAGGTCCTTTTGAAGTGCTAAGAGCTGAAAAATCAGGGAAAGTCCGTATAGGAGCCCATATAGCATTTAAGCTGATTTTTGGAAGAAACCACAGTGTCTAAAATGTGGAATTAAGGAGAGGGTAAATTCTAAAAATGATAGAAAAAGGAGATGGAGTAGCAGCTGGTGTAACAATAAGAAGGCTAGTCTGACTGGATTGATAATTAAAGGAATCCCAATCAAAATTCCACCTCCTGGAGGAAGCCTTCCCTAAATTCTGTCCTTTTCAATGCCTTCCCTCTGTCGATTATCTCCCATTTATACTTTATATGGCTTGCTTTGTAAATATTTATTCCCATGTTGTCTCTATCAGACTGTAAGCTCCTTGAGGAAAGGGACTACATTTTACCTCTCTTTGTATCCCTAACAACAGTGTTTGGCACATAGTAGGTATTTAATAAATGTTTACTAAATTGAATTGAAGAATGCAAGGAAGAAAATAATACATGAGATGGAATGGGCAATTGGAGGTTGGCTCTAAAGCATGGAAAATACCAAACAGAAGAGCTTGTATTTGAATGTAGAAGTAAAAAGGGCCCAAAGGAATTTCTTAAGTAAGGGAGTATTTTAGAAATATCACTTTGATAGCTTTGTGGAAGATGAAATAGTGAGGGAAGTTTGAGGGAAAGAGGCCATGACAAGCAAACAAATATGTACAAACAAGCTATCATCAGAATAAACAGGATATAATTATTGGATGGAAGGGGCAAGAATGAAGAGGATTTGGGAAAGGCTTTTTGTAGAAGAAAAGTTTTTTTCTGGAATTCAAAGGAAATCAGGGAAGTCAGGAAGTAGAGATGAGAAAGAACATGCCAGGCTTGTGGAAGAGCCAGGGAAAATGCCTAGAGATGAAATATATGTTTGTAGATTGGCCTGGGAATCAAGGTCACTAGAATGAAAAGCTGAGAGGATCTGTTTCTATTTAAGTTTTGACACCAATGGACTAGATGATGTGAAAGGTCCCTTTGATCTCTAAATCTAGGGTAAAAGAAATGTTATAGAGGAAAGAAAAAAGACAAGATTTAGCAACTGACTGGATAAATGAAGTAAGGGAAAATAGAGAGTCAATACTGACACAAGGTTTTGAACCTGGCTTTTAGTTCTAAGTCTGGAGGATTGAGTTTAGGGGAGAAAGATGTCTTTAGGATGTTCAGTTTGAAATGCTCAAAAGGCAGTTTTTGATTTGGGACTTCACTATTTAGAGTTTATAGATTGAAATCCCTTTTCACTGTAGTCAAAATTAGTAAATTACAGCTTGTGAAATAGTTAACATATAACTATCATCAATGAACAATTTTTATTGGAATAAAAATGTAGTGTTAGTCTCACAGATCAAGTATTTAAAAAGCTACAGTTTCCACAGAAAGATTTTTCTGTATATGTAAACAAATAAAGCATTTAGATGGAAAAAAGGGGGAGGGGTATAATGGCAGATACTTTCTTAGGAATAGCACAAAGTGCCTTCTTAGGTAATGTGCTTTAGAAAAAAAAAAAAAAGGTTTGACTGTTAACATGGTGGTACTTTTTTTTTTTGATGGATCAGTGCAAAACAAAAAGTCAAAAAGACCCCCCCCCTTAAACCAGAGATAATATAGAAATGAGTTACAAGAGCCTTTTATTTGGGGGTTAAATGACAAAACAAAGAAATAAACAAGTAAGAACTGCTTTCTTATAGCTAGGAAGAATTGAAAATTTTCCTATGGTCCATTTGAAATATAAGATTCTGAGATAGCAGTCCCTGGTGAAAAGGGGTGGGTTGGCATTGGTTTATAGTTTCCTGAACCATGAAAAGCCTGATCTGTTATTGAACTCAAGACTTTGCCAGTCATCTCGTCTCTGCAAATCAGCAGAGAACTAGAACTATTTCATTGCCAGGAAACATGAATTTAATGGGAGGCCAATCTGTTCTTGACTATGGGTGAATTAACATAATGTCAAAAAGGAGTACTTGGCCGAAGGCCCCAAATGTTCCTTTTGGAAGAAAGGAGGAGGGAAATGATTCTGTTTCCAAATTTTTTCCCTCTCCTTTCCCTAGTTTATTTCACTAATTTACTAGATTGTCTTGGGAATGGGAAACACCTTGTTCTACCAGTTTTGACTCAATCTTTGCTACCTGGCCATCAGATAAAGGACCTTTACCCATATGTGGGAATCATAAGTTTCAGGTCAAGACTCAACCTTTGCTACCTGGCCATCAGATAAAGGACCTTTACCCATAGGTGGGGACCAGAAGTTTCGGGTCAAAGCTGCTCTGAGAGGTAGAAATGCTAAAGAATGTGTTCTGAGAAGCAGCTGCTCAAATTTTCTGGGAATAATATTTCTTTGTTCCTCTGAAAAGGGTTTGAACACTTATCCCTTTCCTCTGACCTCACTAACATAAGAAGTTAGGTTGATTATTTGGTTCTCCTAACTTGATTATCAGGTGAATTCTACTTTGCCCAGGCCACAACATCAAGGCTGATAGCTGGCTTGCCTCAATAAATGATATATCCAATTTGGGATCTTTTTTTAAGGGGAACATGCAAAATCCATTCATCATTCATATTTCCATTCCAAACAAGTCCATTGGTCACTTTTGTGTCACAGCTCTCTAAATAATCTGGTGAAAATGTGGATTCCTTCTCAGAATACTATTTTTAAATATTGAATGAACTGTTAAATTTCAGTTATTGGTGAAAATCAAGATCTAATTTTTCACCCCACCCAAGTTCATGGATCCTCTGAAATCTACTCTCACATGGACCTGTTTCCCCTATTTTTAATCTACACTGGTTCTGACTTTTGGAAAAAGCTGTTTTGTTGCAGACAATCCACTTGAACTAGTGCTTGGCTCCCAGAAATGTCTGATTTGAGCATTTTATTACAATAGATTCTAGAGATCAAAAGACAAAAATGAAGCAATTTTTGTTGACAAGGAGCTATCCATAAAACTAACTACCCATAGAACAATGGTTGAGGAACTGAGTTTCACCAAAGGGATAGAACCAATCTTTAACTGCCAACTAATATATTTGATTTAGGCAAATCAATTAAGAAAAGGGAGGGGAGAGGTTTAGGAAAGAAAGTTAGGCTTAAAACTTTCAGGCTTGAATCATAGAAACCTTCAAGATAGAGGAAGGAAGTAACTGCAATGCAAGTTCCATAGGTTTCACCAGACTGCCAAAGGGATCCATAATACAAAAATTATTAAGCACTCCTATTCTCAATGGCCTTAGTTGGGACAGAGGTAGGAGTGATGAATGAATTTTGCTTGTTCCCTTGCCCTTCCCAAACTGGTTCTATCCTTTACCTGATATTATGGTCTGGGCAAAGTGGCAGCCCCATGACAACCAGGCTAGGAACACCAAGGCAGTGCATGACAAACTGAAACTTAGGGTTAATAACTAGGGTGTCATAAAGGGAAATGCCTTTTTCAAGCTCGGCCTCCACACCCAGAGATAAGCTGAGAAAGCAGATTCTGGCAGCCCTGCCAACCCATATCCATCTCAGATGGGAGGCCTGAGAGATTGTGCTAGCCAACTCAAACAGAATAAGACAGCTGATTCCAGACTAAAAGAACTGTGTCAGGGAAAAGGGGTAAGTTAAGAAGGACTAGGGTCTACTTCCATTTTAAATTTCATGGAAAAGTAGTATTAGCATTTTAAGATTTCTTATGATCTTTCAACTCTTCGCGCCCCCCCCCCTGTTATTTTAAATCTCTCTGATTACTAGATGACATTTCAGAGCCATCAGAAAGAGAAAAAAAAAAGGAGAGAAAAGATGGGCAACCTGTATCCTTTTTTTTTTCCCCAATGTGAAATCTGGACCATAACATGGTCCTTGGCTTTCTTTGTAGTAAAGCCACTGAGAAAACCATTGGTGGCTCTGTACAAGTAAGACGTCTCTAATAAACTAATTTTGTCACAGTGTTATTTCTATTTTTTTTAAACTTTGCTTTGCTCAATCATGGATTGAAAGCTGTAAGGAATGTCAGAGGTCATTTAGTCCATCTCCTGAAACTGTAGCCCAGGATTAAATGATTTAAGCAAAGTCACACTAGAAGTAACTTAATGTATGAGTTTGGTTCAGTTTTGAGATCTAGCAAATTCATCCCCTTTTCAGTTCAGCTTAATCATAATTTTGTTATCTATTTCAAAGGAACACCAAGTTGGGCATTGTAGATTTGCAATTTAATCTTTTTTTTTTTTTAGTAAACTATGTTATGGAAGTGCATATTTTAGTTCCATAAATTAAAAATAAAATAAATTAAGGAAACACTAGTATCACATTTTTCTTTGCTCTTAACAATAGGGGAAATGGCATGCTGGCTGCAGTGTCTCTTGCTTTGGCCCTAGCTCAAACAAAAGGGATTAATGAATGAATAATGCTATTTTATATAAGACTTTGGGGATCTGGCACCCTTCTAAAGGAAGTGTGGTCTAAGGGAAATTATGTTGTGTGCATTACCCCTTTTTCCCTCCTTTTCAAAATTGCTAATGAAATCAGGTTAAAACAAATATTGAGGCTAATTTAAGAAGGAAATAAGGTACCAAAGGGTGAACATATAGCTTAAGAGGGGTGTGTGTCTGGAAAGAGGTTGGGAGTTTGCATTTATGTGTGGGATATGGGCACTGGCCTGATTATGCCTATATAGCTTTGTTTGTTTTTAGCACCAGATGACCAAGTGACGGCCATTCTTCTTGGCTAGCTGCCTCCCTGAGTCAGCTCAGAAGCCTCCCTCACCCTGGTAATAGCCTGGGGTGTTTATCTATATTAGCATATCCCAGAGTAGAGTTCTTTTGACCTCTATTGCCCAGCAGCAAGGAAAATACATTATTTGGTTTTCAGGATCTCTCGCTGATCAACTTTCAGAGCCTACAGAGTGGCAGAAGAGGGTGGCAGATTAGGCAAGAGAAAGGAAACCTCTCTTTAAGTTAAGAAAGCTAAAACTCCAGGCAGGGGCACTTCAAAACAGATAATATGTTCTGTTGATGTTAATAATAAAAAAACATGATAATGATAATTAATATTTATGTAGTGCTTACCGTGTGTCAGGCACTGTGCTAAGCACTTTACAAATGTTATCTCAATTGATCTTTACAACAACCCAGGGAGATGCATATTATTATCATCCCCATTTTATAGATGAGGGAACTAGGCAGATAGAGGCTAAGTGTTTTAGCCAGAATTATACACCTAGCTAAGTGTCTTGAGAACAGATTCCAACTCAGTACTTCCTGACTCTAGGCCCATCATACCAAAGCTGCATTCAAATCGTGAAGGTTTTTTTTTTTTTTTTCCCCCATCTCTAAGGTAAGCAGCCAAAGAACTTATACATTCATTATATAAGCTTCTCTGTTCCAATCCTCATATCCATTACCAAATCTTGTTGATTTTGCCTTGAAGAATCTCTATCTTTTGCTTTTATCCTTGATGCTATTATCCTAATACAGGCCCTCATCATCAATTAATCACCAAGCACTTATTGTCAATGATATGCCAGGCCCCTAGGGATGCAAACATAAAAATGAAACTGTTCCTGTCTTCAAGTGAAGACATTTTGGGAATTTTATTTTGGGAAACAACATATATACACCATATACATATGTGTGTATATATATGTATGCACACACACAAGTACAGTGTCAATAATAGGTAAATTTTTTTGGGGGGGTGTCACTAATAATTAGGAGGGAAGCAGGAAAGACCATGAAGGAAATGCTACTTAATTAGAATTTCACTGGAAGAAGAGATTCTAAGAGCTGGTGATAAGAAGGGAGAACATTTTAGAAATTGGGGACAGCCTTTGAAAAGTCACCAAATTAAAAAATAGAAATCCATATATGAAATTAGCTCTAGAAACTGTGCCTGTGTGTTTGTCTCAGTTTCCTCGTTTGTAACAAGAATACCAGTGTGGCTGGACCACTGAAAATGTGAGGAGAAATAATGAATAACAAATATGGAAAATCAGGCTGGAACCAGATTGTGAAGGGCTTTACATGCCAAAGAGAGGAGTTTGTATTTGATCCTAGACACGTTGCCTAAAGATTCTTGAGCAAAGGAATGATGCGATCAGACTTGCACTTTAGGAATGTCACTTTGGCACCTATGTGAGTGGGTTGGAGAAGACACACAATTAGGATGCTTCTGATATGACATAGATGATGGGATCTGAATTGCACTGCAAGTATAGCAGTGTAGAGAAAGAGATGGATAATTGAGAGATAGAAGTAGAATCAATACAATATGTCAATTAGTCAGCTATGAGGTGGTGGTAAGGAAAAGTGAGGACCCAAGGATGACTCAAAGATTATGAATCTGTAAGACTCCAGGAGCCCTCAACAGAAATGGGGAAGTTCAGAAAAGGGGCTAAGTGAAATGTACTAACAATCAGATACTTGGCTCGCCTGAGAGTAGGCTCACCACCTTCAATCCATCATGCATATAATAATCTTGCTGCCAGACTAATCTTTCTTTACTATTTCATAGAACATGAATTGTAAGAAAACTCCCATTTTGCAGACGGTAAACTGAGGCCAAGAGAGGGTAAATGGCTAGGACTAGGGCTCAAGTTTTGTCTTCCAGTTTAGTGCTCTATTCCCTTTATCTTACCTGTTTCCTATAATATTTAAGTTTACATATTTAAGTTTACATAATATACTAAAGTTTGCAAATAGTGCTATTTGATCTTTACTACAACCTTGTCATTTAGGTGTTGTTATTATTTCCCATTTGACAAATGTAAATAGACTCAGAAGGGTTAAATGACTTACCCAGGTCTATACAGAGCCAGGTCATCAACCAACATTCTATCTACAATAGTAGGCTTTTGTTCCTTGATTCCTATTGCAGCAAGTTGGAACTCTTCTGCCAACTTTTAAGTTTTATTAGTCTTTTGTTTTTACACTGTAATTCTTTCCTTTTTAACAGCCCTCCTTTCTAACAGTGAACCCTTGACTCTAACAAAGCAAAACATTTAAGCAAAATTTCTGACTGGGCTACAGTATCTGAATCTCACAATTATCCATGGATTTCACATCCTCACATTTTTCCTTCCTTGTTTTCAGTGAAAGGAGGAAGTTCTATTTCCTTAGCAATTTTCTAGGACTAAGACTTCCTTAAAATTTATTAAAGCTGTTAAGCTGCCTACATTATCCTAGTCATTGTATATATTGTTCTCTTGAGTCTTTTTTACTGTACATCATGTCATAAAAATTTTCCAATATTTCTCTGACTTCCTCATTGTTGTTTCTTTAAAAAAAATAACCCAAATATATGCTTTCATTAATAAAGGAAATCTTTGATTAAATATTTAATTTACCAATGCAAATGGTCAATTTCTCTGCAATTTAGTCTTAGAGTTGCCTGGAGCTCCTGAGAACTTAGTTGATTTTTTTGTGCATATAGATTTTCTCAGCTTGGAGGCAGTTTCTACATCTCCTGTGCCATATCACTTTTTCATGGAATAGTCTAGTAATCCACATACATCTAGCACAGTCTTCTATCTGTTATGACATACAATGATTGCAGGTGAGCATTAGTGGAGTTAAAAGACTCAGGTTCAAGTCAGAGATCTGACATTTATAAGCTAAATGACCTTAGTTAATCATTTCAATACTCTGGATCAATTTCTGGATATAAAATAAATTTGTAAACTATAAAGTATTATATGAGTACGTAATTGTTAATACTATTCAGGTACTTTAAGATACTGAAATTATCAAGGAAAGATTCAGTTATATTCACTATCTTTATACTAAAAAAGGAAAGTGAACTTCAACTAGAATTGACAAAGATATTTTCCTTCTGATTTTAATATAAAGGCAAATTTCACTTTGCAAATGAGCAAAAACCAGCATGGCTATTGAAGAGAATAAATAATAATTTTGGAATAAAAATAATTTTGGTCTACCTCTTGTCCCTCAAAAATTATTTTAAAAGTAATTGAGGGTTGCATTATTCCTAGTTTTCAGAAAATTTCTTTACTAAATGATATGTCATTTTAAAACTGACATGGAAATTTTTAAATGGCTTGCATCTTGCAACAAAAATAGAAGCCAACAGTTTTTATTTATTTATTTTCCCCCCCCTGAGGCTGGGGTTAAGTGACTTGCCTAGGGTCACACATCTAGGAAGCGTTAAGTGTCTGAGAGCAGATTTGAACTCTCTCTCTCTCTCTCTCTCTCTCTATATATATATATATATGTATGTATGTATTTGAACTATAGTCCTCCTGACTATAGGGCTGGTGCACTATCCACTGCACCACCTAGCTGCCCCCAGCAGTTTTTATTAGCATATATATGTGCATGAATACAAAAAGTAACTTTTAAACAAACTCAATTTCCTATTTTTTTTTTTTTACGCAATTGCATTCAACCACTATGAGATTTTCTACATCTTTCCTTCTCTTTTGGAAAAGCTAATTCAACCACAAAAGATCCAAACATCATAAACCCACAGTAATTAAATGCCACGGGGCACAAATAGAATAGTATTATGAGTTTTATTTGGCTATATGTATTTAAACTTTTTAAAACTTGTATATTTTCTTCTATCTTCATAAATCCTTAAAACCAATCAATCAACAAGTATTTATTAAGTGCTGTAGATACAAGTACAAAGAGTGAAACAATCCATTCTCTAAGCAGCAGACATTCTTTGGCTTTGATAAAGTTCTCTAAGGACCAGTGAAGTGGCAAATCTGGAGAACACCAGCCCTACAATCAAGAGGACCTAAATTCAAATTTGACCTCAAACTAAGTCACTTTACCTCAAATGCCTCACAAAAAAAGGCCTCAAGACTGACAGTGGATATAGATGGAAATCAGAGGCAGAAGATAAGTTCAAGACCTATCACTAACATACAAGCAAGCCATTTAACCTTTCTAGGTTCCCAGGCTGCTCTAGGATCTTCAGCAGATGAGGGTAAGTTTATGCAAAAACGAGCTGACAAGTGTAGCTTAAAAAAAAAAGAAAGAAAGTCTGGAATTCTGTCACCCTTCATGACCTTTAACAGTGGTAAGACATGTTCAATGATTGAAGATTTCTTTTTAGTTTCTATCTCCCTAAGTTTATACAGATAAATAAAAATTTCAGGGAATAGTAGTGAAGCTAGAATGATAACTTACATGTCTTGACTAATATTTTAAAAGAGCAACAATTTAATGAAATTCTACCAGGAGTTCAGCATTGCTCAGACTGTGATGGGGGGGTCCCTACTCTCAAGGAATTTATAATAACTAGAAAGATGATTATTAACATACTTATAGGTAGTAAAGAATAAGGGGCAACATGCATCAGGTGGCAAACGCTGAACTACAGATGTGAAAATAAATTACTCAACATCTGAATAGAGAAGGTTCACGTATGGAGAAAAAAAGAATTTGAGATGGTTCTTACAAGTCCAGGAAGACTTCTAGATTAGGAAATAACATGTGTAAAGGCGAAGTGGAAATAAGTGTGGTTTAGATTGGGGTAGTCAGGCAATTGTGATCAAATTGGCAAAGTGTTAACATTAAGCAGAAAAGAAACTGGAAAGGTATGTCTTAAAATCAATCAATAAGCTTTTACTCAGCACCTGGTATTAAGACTGTGAACTATTGAGTGAAATGAGCAAAAACCAGGAGATCACTATACACTTCAACAATGATACTGTATGAGGATATATTCTGATGGAAGTGGATATTTTCAACAAGAGAGATCTAATTCAGTTCCAATTGATCAATGATGGACAGAATCAGCTACATCCAGAGAAGGAACACTAGAAATGAGTTTAAACTGAATTTTTTTCTTTCTTCTGAATCCAATTCTTCCTGCGCAACAAGAAATTCGGTTCTGCACACATATATTGTATCTAGGATATACTATAACACATTTAACATGTATAGGACTGCCTGCCATCTAGGGGAGGGGGGGAGGGAAGGAGGGGAAAATTAGGAACAGAAAGAAGTGAGTACAAGGGAAAATGTTGTAAAAAATTACCCATGCATATGTACTGTCAAAAAACAAACAAACAAAAATCTATAATTATAAAATTAATTTAAAAAAAAAAAAAAAAGACTATGAGCTATTTAAAAAAAAAAAAATCTCTTTCTCTGCATCTCCAGGATTTAGTACAGTATCAGGCATGTAGTAGGTACTTAATGAATGCCTGATGACTTGATTTGCTATATATATTAGGCACTAAGGATCCAAATCCCAAGATAAGATAGTCCCTGACCTTATCTAATTATATTCTATTGGAGAACGAGGGGAGTTTAGACATGACATAATAGAAAACAAAAAGTTGCTCTATAATTTCTTGAACAGGGATATAACAAAGTTGTATTTTTAGGATGATAAATCACAATGGCATTACTATGATGGATTTCAAGGGCAAGAGTATTGAGAGAAAGACAATAATGAGTCTGATTAAGGATGAGGCACCACAATGAAAAGATGAAAAATCTGAAAAATGTTTTAAAGAAAGAACTGATGAACTTGTAATTAGCATTTCAGAAGTGGAAATGGATTTTTGAGATTAACTCCAATTCCTCAATTTACTTATATATTAGATTGTATGATAGAGCTGGAAAGAGGCTTAAGGATGATATTGTTCAATTTCTTCATTTTACTGATAAGGAAACAGATATGAAAGACAAAGGAGGAGTCAAAGATAAAATTAAAGTTTTGTGGCGTGACTGATGATGGTGTAATTGACAAGAGAGAAATTAGGAAGAAAACTGGTTTTACAGACAAGATGATTTCTAATGTACTGCATAAGAGATATTACATATACAGAGGATGTTCTTTTGGAAGCTAG